>NW_027094089.1:3099911-3219072 GCF_029207755.1 Chamaea fasciata | reverse complement strand
GATCAAATATTTCCTTAGGGAACATACGGGGAACTGCTCACGCTGTATCATGTCTAATTCCAGTGAACTCAACAGGACGAGTCCCCAAGGACAAAACTGATCAAATACTTCCCTTAGGGGACATACAATCTACTTTTTTTTTTTCTTTCTTTCTTTTTTTCTTTTCTTTTTTTTTTTTTTTTGTTTTTGTTTTCCTTTTTCTTTTTTTTTTTCTTTTTTTTTTCTTTCCTTCCAAAAGCGAGTCCAGCTCAGACGACAGATTTTTTTTTTTTTTTTTTTTTTTTCCTGCAGAGTGCGCATCTCTGCATAAAATGTTCTCAGAGGATCTCAGCCCTGCTCTACGGGGGACGGCGGGTTGAGGGACTCACTTGGACCCACCTGCGGGATTAAGAGAGGAGACCCCTCCGTCACAGGGAGGAATTTGCCCCTGGAGGACGAGCACCAGACTTTTGCATAGCTGCTGGGTGGCCCCTGGGTTACTGAGGATATAAGAGAGAGCACACACATACACACACACACACACAAACCCCTTCCAAAAGGCTTGGTCCTTGCCTGTGCTCATGGGCTGTGCCCCTGACTACACCCCTCCAGCATGCACAGCACCTAGGGATTTTCATCACGAAATACAAGTTCAGAGGTGCCCAATATATAGCCAGGAAGAGTGCCCGGAACGTCAAGGATCAAAGAACTGCATGACAGCTAGTTGAGAGTTTGCTGAATTTTACTGAGTTTCTGAATTTTAGCATACAGGATCTTCCCAGGACCACTGTCTGCATTTCTAGAGCCCAAGGACAGACCTTGATGCTGCTGTCCTCCCTCTTTTGGAAAACAAGCGGACAAGGACAGAGCTTCGTGTCCAGAGCCAGGGCAGCTGCAGCTGTGTGCCTGGTAGTCCATCGCAATCAACAGGTGGCTGAGCTGTTTGTCTACACTTTAGATGTTACACATTACTTTCCTCATGGGCGTTGTACAGCAAGTTTCCTTGTTAGCTTCAGGATTTTTAATCTTTTTTCTTGTTCTTTTTCCTTGTTTGTTTGTTGGTTTTGGGGGGGGGGGGGGCGGGTTGGCTTTGTTTTGTTTTTTAAATACATAAATTCACATAAATACAGGAGTTTCTGCAGGCAGCAGAGAGGCAGAGCTCTAGGATGAGAGGTTTAGCTGAAACCTGTGCCCTGACACTGATCCACTCCTCTGTTCCTTCTAGTCTGGGCTTTGCCTTTGCCTCGGATGTCTTTTGTGCAGTCGTGCCATTCATCCCAGGCTGGTCAAGAAGGCAAGTGGTGGGATATTAGATGTTTGTGAGGGGAGAGCGGGGAAGAGAAAGGGGGAGGCTGAGGGTAGAAGATGGGTTAGGCCTCTCTGAAATCCAGACTCCAGTGAAAATTCCGCGCAGGAAGGGGTACAGAGTCATAGCTGCTCCGCGGGGAAGATGTGACGAGCTGTGGACATTTCACTCTTTGCTGGTGTTTTGTTGTTGCTGTTGTTTCGTGTGTGGTTTTTTTTTTTTTTTTTTTTTTTTTTTTTTTTTTTTTAAAATTTTTATTGTTTTTCCAGCGGGTGTTTCACTGGAAAAGAAGCAGGTTGATGCAAGGGGCCCCACGCCACCCTGCCCCACTGCGGGACCTTTCCAGGGCCCCCGCTGCCACGGGGGATGGTGGGGCGAGAAGGGTCAGGGGCTTTACTTAGGGAGATTTCAGAAGGGACAGCGATCTGCGTGTCTGAAAACACGCACTCCTCGCCGCCTCCTTCCAAAGTACCCAGGCCATCTCACCCAGTCAGAACAACAGCTTGCTTTCCCCAGATGTTGATAGCAGAAAGAGATAAAAAGAGAATTGAGATAAGTATTTATCCTCCAGGAATGGAAGTTATTAAATTAACACCCCAAAGTTTGCGCTATCTGATGAGTTTTGTCAAACATTATTTTTTTGAAAAGACAGAACAGAGCATGTGAAGTTTTGCCTTTGGCCGGTGCAGTGGAGCGTAAGAAAAACATATTAATACACATCATGGAGCCATGCAAACCACTGCTGCGGACACGTACAGCAGAAGGTAAATAGATTATTTTGTTTAACAATGCTGACAGCTTGTACGGAGCAGAATTGGAGAGATCTAAATATTAATAGACTCATTCAAGTGGAGCAAAAGTTACAAATCATTAGCTGAAGAAAGTTGGCTCCTAGCCCACATTCTATAGGGGCATGAGGGAAGCGTGGTAACTGTGCTGTTGCCGGCTACAGAAGGGCAATTTTTGTATATAATTTATTTAGATGAAGTGTGCAGAATGTTTTTATTTGTTCTACTTCTAGCTGTCTCACCTCTGTGTGAACTCCCCAAACCCAGATCTACTCCAAATACTTCTGCTCCCCCTTCTGCACACTTCCCTCCAACGTGTTTGCTTTGGCAACTTTCATGTTCTTGCAAACAATTCTTCCAAAGATATCAATCACTCTTGCACCCAAAGAGAAATACTGTACACTCAATGCGATGACAAAATGAAACATGTTTGAAGCAAACCATGTGTTCTAGTGTGCCAGGGATTATGTTATTTGTTCAGGGAATATGTTCGGAATTTTTTAGGCTTCTGTTACTCCTGTGATAGTAAATTTTATTGTCTGCTGTTGGGATTTATTATTTCGGAGACAGCCCAAATACCTCTTCACACGTGGAAAGCTTCTAAAGGGGGAAGCCTACTCTGCGTCGAGCTGGGGGGTTTTATTGGCCCGGGGAACTGCGTGTTGTAATTCTGTTCGTCCCGAGGGGTGCAGGAACCGCGGCGAGCGGGCCTGGTGCCGGCCGAGGGAGCGGAACCAGCCGCGTCCTGTCGCGGAAATCCTCTGGGTAAAACCGAGGAGGTGGGACCCGCCTGTTGCTCCCGTGCGGAGCCAGCCGGCAAGAAGGAGCCCCGCGGGCTTTCTAGAGGCTCAGGAAGGCTTGTATCGACCTCCCGCCCTGTTCATGGACACTGATGCGCGTCTGCCCTGCCTCCTGTGAAATCCTAATTCCACGTCCTGATTTTGAGGCGGGTGGGTTATTTGGCGGGGCAGGGGTTTTTTCTGTTGTTTTTCTTGGTTGTTTTTTTTTTTTTTTGTTTGGTTTGGTCTTTTTGTATCGTTGTTTTGCGTTGTGCAGACCTTTCGTTTGTTTTGTTGTCGTTTCTTTGGTTTTTTTTTTTTTTTTTTCAGCCTTGTTGCCCAGGGAGTGGAGCGTCCCAGCAGAATGGTCACCATGCGGGTGCTTCCCACTCGACATTTCGGTGTTGTCGGACTGTTTCGAGAGCCCATGCATCTGGGGATCTGGTAAAATTTTGGGGTTTTGATGTTATTTGTGGGGCGGTTACCCCGAATTGGGGGGTTTTCGGGTAGTTTGGGGGGAGTTGTTGGCTCTTTGGCCATTCCACGTGCGCAAGGCTCCCGTCCTCTCGTCTCGGCACGGGCGGAGAAGGATTTCCCAGTTTCGGCACTCTGCCTCTCCTCTAAAATGCATCGGTGCTCCCCACCAGGTTCGGAATTACCCTTCTCAAGGCTGAGTGGCTCCGCGCCCCTCTCGTCTCGCTCTCCGCGTGTGGGTGGCTGCGCCCTCGCGTCGGAGTGAGGGATGCTCGGGGCATCGTGTCTGGGGAGCTCCCCGACCCAGCACCCGCTCTGCAACGGCCCCCAGGAGCCTTGGTCACACTGCCTGTCCCCCTCCGTGCAGGTTTTCTTTGAGCGTGGACCTTCGCCGTCCGCACAGTTCCATCCCCGCTGCCGCTGCGGCTGCATCAGGGCGGGCGAGAAGGCGGCTGGACTTTCCTTATCGCTGGAAAGCCAACCTGGCGTCTGCACAGAACTATGCTATGCCCCTGGTCTCCGAAAAGACCGACTGGATGTAACGGGTCTGCCAGTCAGAGGCCATTAAATTATCGCGATTATTCATGCAGGCTCGTTTTCCTGATTTGGCGTTGCTGAGCGAAGTGAAAGCGGTAGTCCCTTGCTCAAAAAAAGCGCAGATGACCGGGAGCAGAGCTGCCGCACCAGGAATGCCCGGGTTTCTGACCAGGGGTGTATTTCAAGCGCAGAATACACACGTTTCTCTGAAACTCATTGTTAAACTTCCCCGGGAAGGAGTCTTACTTGGCCTGCGATCAGAATAGACAGCGGCTGCTTCTAACAGAATAGGTCTTACTGGATCCTTCGAAGGAAGAAAATAGGCTGTAGATCGTTAGAGCAATAAGAAGGATTTTAGTGGCTTGAAATGACGATGTCATCTCCCCACGTGCTCCGTGCCCGGCTGGAGGAGCCAGAACAGGCCTGCCCAGGACAAGGAGCAGTGGTTGAGGAGAGCTCTCTGCTTCCCCTCGAGAAGGACAGGGCTTCAGAGCATTAAAAGACCTAAACAGACAAGAGTTTCTCACGTTAATCGACAGTGAGATTTCAGGGGTAATTCAGGGGCACTATCTCCCCTCTCTCCCCCATCCTCCCCACCCCCCCTTCCCGAGAGTCCTCAAGAAAAAAACATTTTGTAAAAGATTACAGCGGAGAAAGCAGAGAGCATTTTTTTTTCCCCCACCCCCCGGAAAATTTTTAAAACATCTGTGTGTGTGTGCATATGTTGACTCCGCCAGCATTATAACTGGAAGGGATATCCTGTTCTGAAACAGGTGGCACTTTCCCCCTGTACATCTCGGCCCAAGGATGCTCGATGTCAGCGTCAGTGTGTTTTACTGACGTATTGGGTTGGTTTCAGGAGCAGCGTCAAGCCATGCAGCTGCCGCCCGTGTGACCATAAAGTGACCATAAGTGCCCTCTGTCACTACAGGTGGCAGTGGGGGCAAGGAGTTCCAGCACAAAAGGTACCTCACAGTTTAGGTCTCGACCGATTATTTCAGCTTTAATAAAAAAACGTAATGAGAAAAGTGCGTGCAAGGCAGTAAAACAACAGACAGCAAAAATTGCTCACGTACCAACCAACTAAACAGCCAGAATATTTAAGTTAAAAAAGAAAAAAGCCAGCTTTGCAGGGGAAAGTAAACTACTGAAGATGTCAGGAAAGGCCGGGAGACCTAATAGGAGGCTTTTTTTGATGCAGACCCTCGTCTCTTGGAGGGAGCTGGATCTGCTGGGAGGAGCCCGACCCCGACCCCGACTCGAGGGTGACCACTGCCAGTGCTCCCTGCGAGGGAAGAAGAAACAAGCGAAATAGTGCACACATGCGTATTATATTACTGGAAGAACGGCTGGGAGTCGGGTGTGCCGGGCACCAGGAGAGCAGGCAGAAGCTTCTCCAGGCGTTTATATCGCCGCTGCTTCTGTCTCTGTCCCGCTACTTGTGATCTTATCTCCGTCGATGCATTAAGCAGCAGAAACGAGCGCTCAAGGCCTGGGGTCACAAAAACGCCTTGTCTTGGGGGTCTGGACGGAGATTCTCCTTGGTTGGAGATTGTCCAAACTGATGGTTCCTTCTCGGGTCTGGGCACCAGAACTCCTCCGGGGTGGTGCAATTCCGTTCCGGATTACTGGGACTGGCCAGACTAAACCCAGTTCGTGGCTTCTTCTGAACCTCGACGTGCAGCGCCCTCTTGGCCGCTTTAAACACGGCGAGGACAGCGACACCACTGTCACATACGAATGTCCTTATTTCCAGGATACGACGACGGTATATATCTGCTTTCGGGATACTTTTCCTGTCGATCAGTGCCCGCCTTCCTTTGGCTCCGAAGAACACGTGGCAAAGCACGCTGGAAAATGGAACGAGATCTATTTGCGACTGTTCATTTCATCCACTTGAAAAACTTCTCCCGAATGACTGAAATCCGGCGTCGAGGCAGAATAATCTCAACCACATTTGGTTTTATAGCAGATTAATGCTGCAGTCTATATAGTTTAACGGAAAAGTCGAAAGCCAAACCAAAACCCTTGTCAAAATAAATACTCATCAGCAAATATTTTGATTATTTAAAAATGCTTTAATAAGTGCCTAGAGTTTCAAAGGAAAAAAAATGATGAGAGAGAAGTGGCGTGTCAGCCCGAGCGCCACATGTCTCGCAGCTCATCCCCGAGCGCAGGACGAGACGTTGATTAGTCTGCCTTGTGGGGGGTTGTAGCTATGAGCCCACGGAGTTTTATTCGCTATTATCTCATTCAGCTGCTCGTACTAGTCTCAAAACCTCCAGCTGGGTGTGAGGATCTGCATCGGGAAAGGTGCAGGTTACAACACAGGTCCCAAAACCATCTCTATCTACTCAAAGCAGCGAAAATTCACCTGTGAGAGGGGCTGCGGGCGCTCAGGGTGCCCCGGGAGTGTTGAGGAGACTCAGCCGGTGCCCCCTTTTTCACGGGGAGAAGCAGCAGCGCTGCGGCCCTTCCCGCTCTTCCCCAGGGAAGGTGAGCAGGCTGCGTCACCTGCGCTTCGCCTTCAAGGGCTGCGATAAATTTCCCAGGGATTTCTCAGCTTTCTGATCCGCGGGGCTGGAAGCCTGAAATGTCCAAAGCTGGCACGTTGCACGAACTGAAACCTTTATAAACTTGTTTCCCTCGAAGTCTTTATTAACTACCCCTAAGGACTATGGTTGCTGCTGCTTTTGCTCTTGCACGGCGGTGGTCTGGCACCTCCACGAAGCACACATGCTAAACAGATTAACATGCTTCGGCTGACCCACACTTCACAAACCGGGGATAGAATTTCTCCAGCTCCATGTGGAAATTAACCTACACGTAGCAATGGTCAGCTGCAAAGAGGGAGTTCCCAAGCAATCTAAACAACCTACAGTTCTTTGTTACTTTTGGCCTTTTCCCCCCTTTCCATGATTAAATATTTATTAGAATAGGAAAGGATTTTTTTTTACAAAGAAAAAATAATAGGAAGAAAACCCCAACCCAACAACCTTCTTCCTCCCCCTTGGCCCCTCTTCCCCTTTCTCTGGGTTTATGCACATACTTGCAAGAGCTTTTTGTGCCGGTGCTTTTTTATTTGTTGTTTTTAAAATGCAGGGCTTTTTTTTTTTTTTTTTTTTTTTTTTTTTTTTTTTTTTTTTTTTTAAAGCCAGCTAAAATCCGAGTTGCATGGCTTATTAAATGCTCTTGAAAGGCAGATTGAATGCACAGGTTTGAGAGTCTTATCAATGTTTTAAAGACTTTGGTCTTTGATATTCCCCCACCCGTGATTTGCATTCAAAACATCCAGATGCAAAGCGGTTTGTAGGTAGTTGAGCAAAGAGTTTTTAGCAGGATAATCCGGCCACTTTCCCTATGACAGCCTCTTCGCCTTGAGCCTTTTCGAGATCAATCTGACACCTTCGCCCCACCGCCGCATGCTCCAGGTTTTCAGAGGGGAAGAACAACTACAAATAACTGTTGGCTTGTGTCACACGGGGCTGTCAGGGCAATAAACACACGGCTTCTCCCCCGGGAATTCCTAATCCTCCCTGTGTGGCTCTAGTCCTGTGGATAATATCATTACAGGACTAAACAAATAAACAGTCCATCCGAATCAAGCGGGAGGCATCGGGGACCGCAATTCCCCTCTGCGAAGATGATACAAGAAAATCTACACTCGGGGCTTGGAGAGGATCCAGTGACTATGAATAGCTGCTCAGTTCTAAAGCACAGGCTCTGGGCTGGGAAATGGTTCTGACCCTCCTGCTCTGTATTTGCTGCAATCAATGTGAGCTATTCAGGGCTGTGTTTTCCTTACTGTCCTCTACTGGGAACATCAAGGGCCACTAACACGTTTATGAACCCGGGCTCGGGGAAGAAGCTTTTACAGCGAAGTTGGAGTATTAAACCCAGTGACATGAAGGAGAGGTCAATGTGCTTCTGCCAATCAGGAGTTGGGCTTTCTTGTTCGATTTCCTGTTGTTCTGGCTGCTGTCTTGTATTTGACAAACTTGCCCACATGCTGGGATGCACAGCCATGTTCTTCTTTGTCTTATAAAAAAATATAAAAATTAATCCGGCTGCTATCAAGGTCTATACAACCAAGATATTTAAATAACAGTCTATAAATTCTGTTTTCAAGATGCTATAAAAAACTTGAACAGCATATTTTGAACATCAGCACTTGTATATTTTGTAAACCTCCCCCCCCCCCCCCCGGCCCCCCTACATATGTCAAACTTTTCTTATGAATCTGGGTCAATGTCATAAAAATTCCAAATCCCTCAACAGTTACCATCCTCACCCCCCACAATTACCAATTAATAACTTGTATTTCAATCCAAGTTTTATTTTCTATGCATTTATAAGAAGAATTTAGTTATCTAAAGCTGCACACTTTTGGGGAGAGAGATGTTGTATTAGTTGTCAGACAAAGAGAAGACTAAAGTGTTGTGTTCTTATCTGTAAAGTCTCTTAGCAAGGATAGCTCTGAAATCTGTATTCTACAACTACAAATGTTGGAGATGTTTAGCTCAAATTAAATACTTCCTTTTTTATTTTCTTTTTTTTTTTTTTTTTTTTTTTTTTTTTTTTTTTTTTTTTTTACAAACACCAATAAAATCATCGCACCCAAAGTATGCCCTAAAGCATGGGCTCCTATGGAGTTGCTCTCTTTCAGAATTTTTATTGACATTGCCTTAGACTGTGCTGAAGAATTCTTCTGCCAGGAGCTTCATATCCTCTGTGGCTTCCCTGGGAGGTGTGCTCAGGAGCTTTCTGCTCAGGGTGTAATTTATGTGCTTGACTTCTTGTTGGTGCCCAGCAAAGGTCCATGAACAACCATCCAGGACTGCGTGACTTCTGACTGCACTGAGAGTGCTTTGGATCACAAAGTGGAGAGGGAAGGGCTAAAACTTCTGTGCTGTAACTTGTTCTGTGATGTGGTTGGTAAAGCAAGAAAGAGGCACTTAGGCCCCCTACCATCTTTTTTTCCCAGTGAAGTGGCATTTCCCCCTTCTTTCTTACCTTTCAGCCAAGCTCTGGCCTGTCTTGCTCCTTACTTTGATTTTGGTCCTCCATAAAGCTGACTTGGCCACTAAAGCACATGTCCCCCTATCTCTGTTCTTCTTCAGTGGTCCATGGAATGGGGATTGCTCTTGCTTTGGAGGACAAGTTCCAGGCATTTACTGGAATTTTAGTGACAGAGGAGGGAAGGGGGGAAAAGCAATGCCTGTCTGTGCTTTCCACAATCTGGGATTTAGAGACAGAATCCCCTTCCTCAGCATAAAAACATGTTGAACCTGGGAAAAATGAGCCCCTGATAAGCTAATTGTCAACCCCACCTTTTGTTAGTGCAGTGACAGAAGCATTCTGAAACAGAACTGAGGAGAGATCACAATCCATTTTCTTCGGAAATGCTGAAAATAGGACTAAAATTTTTGTGTCATTGTCCAGGGACATAACTCATCTATTAAAACCGAGGGGTTAGCAGTTCAGACCACAGGGGAGGAGAGCTCAAAGAAGAAATCAGATTTATTCCCTTAATAAGATGAGTTCAGAGTACAGGGATATTTTCTTAGCATGGTTCCTTGCAGCCATCAAATCAGATGGGTGGTTTTAAGGTCTGTTTTGCCCTTCCCAAGCTGTGCAAGTTCCTAATGTTAGTCCAGCGTTTCTTACTGGGGAGATTATTAGCATGGGAAAGCTATCACTGAAGAGGAGAGCATGCAGTTTTTCCATCCATCAAGTGCAAGGCAGGGGGACAGTAGTCAAAGGAACAAAGTTGCCAAAGAGTTACTGGCTCCCACTGCCCTTTTCCATTAATAAACCCCACCACAGCATGATTGGCCCTGGCCTCCCTTCCATTGTCATAAAGTTGGAATCAAAGAACCGGGCTGCTTTTACTGGCAAAGGTTTTGCTCCACCAGTGATGTCAAAATGCAGGAGGAGGCTGAGGGTTCATCAGCAGCTCAGCACAGAGTGGGCTTTTCTGGGTGAAAGGAGCCTTCTGTCAATGCCCCTCCTGAGACACTTAGGTTTAAGGAAATGTTTGTACTGCTCTAGAAAAAGAACTGGCCGGGTGTTTTTCTTTTGTGCTTAGGTACTCTGAAAGGAATTCCTGTGGGCACAATTATCTCACATATGGTGAGTCAGAAACAAAACAAAACAAAACAAAAAAGCCAAAGGGGAAAAAAAAAAAGGGGAAGAAGAAAAAAAAAAAATCAAAGGTCACTTAGATGCTTTGGCCCAGCACAGGAAAGGAGAAAATCCACCTTGGAGGATACAACTTACTTGAGGAGAGCTGGAAAACCATGATCAAAGCGACAGGAAACTGGGAACAAGCAGTGGCCCAGTTAAAACCGTTGAAACAAATCCCAGCCTCTGCAACTGTAGGAACAGGGTGTCAGCATTGAAGATGAAACAGAAAAGGGTATGTGTGTACATGTGGTGAGCTTCACAGGGCTGTACCTCCTGCACCAAACAGCTCATCTGGAACACAACAGGAATTCGATGGGAAAGAGCTTGCTCACTGCTGCCTGCACTGTTCACAGCCAGTTGCTTAGTGGGATACTATTTACATCTTGTATGTAATGCTGCACTTGGTCCTTGCAGCATCTCTGTGGCAAAGGTTAGAGCAAATTAAAGCCCATGCACAGAAGGTAAAGTAAAGTAGAGTAAAACAAGGATTTATCCCCATCCAGTCAATGACAAGAAGAAAATCTAATACTTTGCTAAGCTTCCTCTGATAGGAGGCAAAGCAGAATCAGGGAGAGATGTTACTTCAGACCTGTGTAGGGCAGTGGTACCTATTTGAGTCCAGTCATCAGCAGGGATTTGGTTTTCCCCCATGAAGAAGTTTCTACCCTTTTTTAAAACACAGAAATTTCACAGTGCCAGGAAAATCTAAAACTGTTTAAAAAGAATTTTTAACCTGAATTTTAAAATCCATTGTAATTTTGTGGCTAATTCATTGTTTATTATGCCATAATTTAATTTATTAGATGCTCTCACTAATACTTGTGCTCATTGCTGGAGAATGGCCTGGCCTCTTCACTATTTTTAGCTTGTCATATGAACGTAAGCCTCTTCCTGCACTTGAATTCAAATTTGCTTCATGTTCAAAGTGTTTTATTACCCCTTCATATTTAAGCATCAGTACAAACTCCAGAACTGGGAGTAAATTTGGGAGTAAAGCCTCAATTTCTACAGTGTGTCAGTGCTGGTCTCTATGTCTCATCCTCCATGTGGGCAACATCATCAGGTTTGTCCTAGAGGATGCTGGCTGTCTGCTGGAACACACCTGCAAATCTGGTATCAACGGATGGGTCAGGGACCACAACTGAGCCTGTTTCCCAGGCTGTGTTATTTCATGGGTTTGGCTGAAGCCCTCCAATCAGATCATCAGCAGGTGCAAAACATATTCTGCCAGGACACCTGGCCTCAGTGGGGTCACACCAAGGATGAGGTGGTGTAAGGTTAGCAGCAGGGAATCAGGGTATGTCACAAGCCCTCCTTGTCATTAATTCTGCAAAAGACACAGCAGCATCTTAGAGTTTCTGCTCAGAGCAATAGGGTGGGAGACAGATTGCCATCTTCCTATTAGATTTGGCTGGTGGGGTATCTAGTGCCTGGTAGATTATCAGTTTCTCTGGCATGGTTTTCCCTTGATTTTGCCCTGGCACTGAGGGCAAATCAATAGATAAAGTTGATATTTAGGTTGTCTGCATTTTTAAGAATGGTTCATTTTGTTCTTTTCATTATAAGTAAGAGAAAATCGTAGATGTTTTTATTCCTAGAAAACATGAAACAAGGTGCTGATTCACTATGTCAAGCTTTAAATGTGTTCCCCCTAAAATAAAAATCCCCCTTACCTCTCAACCAAAAAAAAAAAAACAAAAAACAAAAAAACAAAACAACCCAGCAACCCCACCATAGCTTGTGCTCTCTAAAATCTTGATGAAGGGACCAAATGATGACCTGGATCACATGCTTGTGTGGCCTTCCCCAGTCCCCTCACCTCAGGGTCACACTTCCCAGGGTTTTGTTCACTGTTGCATGTTCACAGCAGAGTAAGGAGCCCAGCCGTCTTCCACTGCATCCCAGTGACTGCAGCTGGGTGAGCAAACCTGCAGAGAGGAGCAAGGCTGCCTCACTGCCAGCTTCCCAGGAGATCCAATGAGCTGCATAATGGTGTGCTGCTTGGGCTCTCAGATGGGATGTCTCAGTAATTATTCATAATTCAGCTATGCCATCACAAGGCATATGCGAAAATATACTCCTTAGGTCTAGCTTATGGAAGGCAAACTCCCTGTCACAAGGCCAAAAATCACCTCTGCTGCGACTACACAAACTTCAGGATGTGTGTGGTCAGCCCCTTGTTACTGGGCTTGAAGATGAGACAAAACCATATAGCTGTACCTTTCTTTTGTCTGACAATGATGGAGTTCTTGTTTTGTTTGATCCATTATAGGAGTGTGATTATCTTTGTATCTCTGATCTGCTTAGTAGCAAAGACCAGAGAAGACATGCCTGTTACTATTTTTAGTAATTATTATCTATTTTTATTCCAATAAATTAGTTTCAGACCAGGAGGAAAAAAAAAAAAAAAAAACCACAAACAAAACTTCTCTGAGGTATTAAGCTGTTTAAAAGGAGTATTTCTAGTGAAATTTGTGTGAAGCTAAGTCTATGGATTAATTCTTCTTCATTAAGGAGCACCAATTTGAAAGACAAGTTTTCTCTCTATTATGATTACTAAACCTGTGTGGTTCCACTAGAAATGAACTGGCTATAATGTACACAGATGCAATTGAACACAAAATTTGCCTAATACTTCTGTAGTTGTGATAAAAATATTAATTCCTGGCTATCAAGAACTGCCTCACAGAAATCATAAGATTGTATCCTGCATGTGACTGCTGAGTGTGTGTAGAAAAGTTGCACTGTTTATTCTTCTGGCATGGAACTCTCTTTAAGTACGAGATTACTTAATTGAAGAAAACACTTCTTGACATGTTGCAAATCAACATTTGAACCAAATCTTCTCCTTTTGCTTAAGGAGAGCATGAGTGCACTCTAGCCTGTTTAATCCATGCAGAGCTCAATGAATTAACTACTGAGGCATTTGATTGGTAAAGCATAATGCAGCACAGTGTGAAGCAGCTTGCCATCCGTTAAACAGTTTTGCTCAGCCAGATTGCTTTGATAATTATTTGTATTACGGGGGTCTTCCATAATTCCTTCAGACAGTCTCTAGCTCAACAGGCAAAGAAATCAGCAATGTAGAGAGACAGAGATTAGTTCAGACAGTACAGGTCTTTATAAACACCTACGGCTGAGTGTTGCTGTATATTGCCCTTTGGGTGTACTCTATATGAGCTTATGACTGCTTTAAGTATTTTTTTAATATATAAATTAGAAATATATAATTGAATGTATAAATATAAATATGTATTTGCTAGAATATCTGGGTAATAAGGTTTATAAATTTGGAGCTGTGATGGGTCAGCTTCCTGGCAGCAGGAGATATCAAAATGAGCCAAATTTATCGTGATCAGAAGACTACACAATATTAATGGCACTGACATTAGAACTCATTTTCTCTGAAATTACAGCCAGCAAGCTAGCTGAGTTGCAAACTGCCAGAAATATGTCACAATTTAGAAAATAACTGGAGAGAGGAGGTGATGCAAAGGTCATTAAAGTCAATCTCAGGGTCCTGGGAGCATCCCTTGCACAGCATATAACCAAGACTTTCCCTGGGGAGTGTTTCTGCCCTATGTTCACATTTTTCTGAAGGTTATCCTGGGTGTCATCCATTGCTGTTGTCTGGGGGTCCTCTGAGCATGCCAAAATTGAGAGTTTGCTGGCTCTGAGAGGCCCTGCTCAGAGGGAGGTCCCTTTCCACAACCTGCTGTGGTCCAGAAAAGCTCAAAGGGTCTCATTTTGGAGGGCTGTTTATAGGGTTGCAAGAGAGTGGGCTTTAGTCAGAGTAATTTTCCATCCTGGCCACAGTTCAGGTTGGTAAATTTCAGGTTTGAAAGTTTGATAACAAAAACATTATCCGCTTGGGTTGTTATTTAGGCAAGAAAAAATAAGTCCCCAAGACTATTCATTAAAAAAAAAAAAAAAAAAAAAAAAAAAAAAAAAAAAAAAAAAAAAAAAAAAAAGGCTTGTTAAAAACCACCAGTTTCTGGGAGCAGACAGTGTTTCTAATAAGCTCAAGAGAACCTGAGCCCCGGCACTGTTCATCAAGGCTAAAGTCTAATGAGCATTTCTCAGATCATAAAGTGGCCTTGGAATGGGAGGGGGCCGTGGGGGGAAAATGCACCAGCACAGCATGTTTTCTTGCAATTTATTTTTCATTGTTTCCTAATTTGCTGCTTTAGGATTGGCTAATTTGGTTGCTGTGTGTATGTCCCATGCTTACCTTGTGGAATTCCCATTCTCCCTATGCCAAACCTTTCTTTGTGATATTTAGCCACTCTGATGACTCCCCTTCTAAAAGCTCATTCCACTTCTGAGCGTTAGCAATCCCCAAGAGACAGGATTCTGTAGAGCTCCAAATTTTTCTCTGCAATGATGACAATCCAAAACACAAAAGACAGCAAGAACTGCATATTGACCAGCCCAACACGAGCTCCTAGCAGATGGCTGGGAATCACACACTTGGAATTTGTTGGACTGCTGCTTGATGTCATGCTCTAGTCATCAAAACACAAGAAAAATACTTGTTTGTCAAGTGCAAGACTTGTTCTTTCTACTTCTGCTGATTTTGTAATATGGGGACAATATTTGTCTTTCTGATTATTTTTGGAGAGTCATTGGTTGGCTAGGAGCTGAAAAACAGTAATTGGTAATAAATCCTTTCTCTTTTGGAGAGACTTAAGATACTTCTGCCAATTAAGATGCTTTTAGTTCCCAAGCTGTGCCAAAAGCAAAAAAATACAATACCATTGGGAATCCTCTAATTGCAGATGGAGTTCTACTCAGTTTTTGTGTGAAACCTATTTTGAAGTGCAATCCTTACTTGTAGCATAATATCAAAAAACCACATGAACAAATTAATTAAATCCAGCCATTCATTGCAGTATGCTGACCAGCAAAGCACAAGCTTGATACACAATGCCATGCAGTGCCCATGCAGTCAATATACCATTGTTTCTCAGATCTATGATAGTGTAAGCAGCACAGGAAAATATTTTCTGTAGTTGTTTTATTATCTTATAAAATGTAAAAGCTTAATCCATCTCCTTACCCATAATCTCCCAAGGCGCTCCTTTTGTTTTCCAGAACTTTACCAAATGAAGAGTTATGCTTTGCTTATTTAATTTTATCTCTATGTTATTTGAGATTCTTTTTTCCTTTCCAGATTTAATGCACAGAAAAACACTGAATATTCCGCCAGCAGCTCTTGGCTGTCTGCAGTGTTCTGAGACCTCTCAAGTATCTAAATTGGAGTTTAGAGCGTTCATTCTTCTTCTGTACACAGGCCAATGTTTGCAAAAGTACCACAGGGTTTAATTTCTGCCTAAAATGTGATGTAATTGCATCTTTTATCTGGACTTCATAGTTATTCCTCCCTCTTTTGTTTTACTATCTGCAACCATTCATCCTAATCAGTTAGCCATAGTTTTTAGGGCAACAGAGGAGATACCCTCCAGATGACTACTGTTTTCTTTTCTAGCAGGCAAAATGGATCTTACCTCTCCCATTTCTTCTGTGTCTCAAGGCTTGACTTCCAATCCAATTCCATGAGTGACCATGCTAAGTTTTAGAAAACCTTGCTTGTACTTCAGCAGTGCTTTACGCGAATTTCTTACTTTATGAAGTTCTATCTGCCAGGTAAATAACAGGCTTGACAACATTCATGAAACAAAAAGATGCTTGTCCAGTTGCTTGGATGGGCATATATAAAAGGTCAGAAACAGCAGCAGTCGACACCTGTGGCAACATGCTGCAGAGCAGATGGGTACCCCAGCTGCAGTCACTGAGTCAGTGGCACATGTTACTGCTGAAGGTCTGGGATCAAGGTCCCTTTCTGACTTTTGCAGGTTCTTCCATTTCTCATGCTGTTTATGAAAGATCCATCTATTGCAACGTGGCACAGCCAAAGGGAACTCCTGGTTTGCACCAAGGTAGGTATAAGCTGCATACTGCAAATTAGCGATGCTGCCCTCTTGTTGTATAAACTCTGCTGGATTTTCAAAGTAAAAAAAAAAGGAAAAAATAACACTTCTTTAGAGTTACACCCAAGAGGAGGCCTAGCACATTAGCAGCTAACCAAAGCAAGGAGTTATGCTAGTGTTCCTACAGACACTTACCAGATTTAGTCCTCCTAAGTCAAACAACTTTGTAAGCAGCTTGTCCAAGTGGCTCAATAATGAGACTGGAAACCTTCGTGTCCAGTAGAAAACTCACAGTTCACTAGGATATGGGTATTACCTTATGAGAAATTTATCTTTATGGCTTTCTCTTTTTAACTCAAGCTATAAACGTGATAATCATTAACCTTTCTCTACTCAGAATATGCTGACAGTCTTATTTGTGCATTGTGTATTTGTGCAAGCCCAAGACACTAATCAGTAATTTCAGACCTGTAGCTAGGACTTTACTACTGGAGACAGAGAAGGAGTGCAGAATAAAGGTGCTTTTTTTCATGTTTATAGAACACAAATTTCTAACAACTCCCTTCAGCTGTTCTTTTTCATCAATCCGTGAAATTAAAGAAAAAAAGACTTTGTAGAAGAGGGAAAGAGGACCTATTCTTTCTCTCTCTCTCTCCTCCTACCCTCTCTTACTCACTGTATTTCCTATTGGCTCTTACTCCACCAGTTTCACTTCCAGTCTCTATTTCTGTGTTAGACTGGCCAGTAGTTTGTGAAATCATTACATAAGTCAGCTTGCTGTGACTTAATATAGGAAAATAGAATTTTCCTATATTCATCATCATCAGGCTAGAGAGTAGGTTAAAAAAAAGTAACAAGGCAAGCCAGAGGTCTAAGCCACAGATGGATGGTACTGAAGGAGGACATAAATCCCTGCTCAGGAGGGGAGTAGGATTTGCTGCAGGTGTTGTGACTAGGTTGTACAACCCCACTCCCCAGCTGGTGAGAAGTTCTGCTCTGAACCACTGCTTGGCAGCACACTGATCTGCCACTGGGGTGCCAGTGTTGTCATCATAGTTAGTTGAGAAGGGTGGGAGGAAACAGCAAAACAAATCTATTTTTATGCACTCACATGCACCTTTAACTTGCTTTGAAGTGTAGCCTTGGCCTCAGCTATACTTCAAAAGGCATTGATGTAGAGGAGGCACAAATCCAGTTCTAGAGCAATGTGATTTGAAATAAAATTAATATGATGAAAGTAACTTCCAAGTTCTTTTGTCTTTAGAGGCAAATAATGCTTGTAACTGAATACAGAAGCAGAGCATGGTACAGAATAAATTCACAGAGGCTACCATGCCTAAACCATGCTCAAAGTGGCTGCTTGGGCTTCCTTCCGAAGGACAGCTACAGGGCATTCAGAAGGTCAATGCAGCTGAAAGCTGAGACTGCCAGTGGAGCAGAGGGAGGGAGAGGGAGCTCAAGCTGAGAGGTACTTGTTGCCTCTTTATATTTGCTGGAGTGCTGACAGTATTGCTTCTGAATAGCAGTTCAGGCTTGGACCAAGCTAGAGGATAGATCAATGAAATAAATTCGTCATATGTGAACATGAACTTGATTTCAAAGTTGCTTGAGATGTGAGGTATGAAAATAAAATGTAAAGAGTAGAAGAGCCATAGTGTCAGAGACAGGAAGATGAATTTAGCTGTTACACTTTCACTGCCTGCCAGGACATATCTGCCACAGCTTCTATTTCCAAGTGTGCCTGTTATTCTTGAAGTAAGTTAGGCTCCAACCCATCTGTCTGATAAAGTCATGAGAACACAAAACACAAGGCTTACCCAGTCAGACTAAAGTGCCCACACAGTTTTGTACCTTACAGTACATTCTAAGGGAAGAATATGGGAACAAAACCATACTCCCATGGGAAGCTCCAGCCACGGGGTTGTTGGAGGAGGACCTAATGTGACCCAGACTCCTCAGTGAGGCACTTGGCTAGGTAACTCACCGGTCAGGCTACACAGGTTGCCCTATGCTCAAAAGGTCCTCCAAGTCTCTGTGGTCTTTACAAGCAGTCCTGGTAGTTCTCAGTTTCATGGTTGTTGGTTTCTTATCTTCTTTGTGTTAGAGCCGGGATTAATACTTGAGAGTCGCATTTTCATGTTTAGACTCAGATGTTTATTAATTCTTATCTATAGTACAGCCTCACAGGTTGTGAGTTCTAACCAGCAGGGTAGAAAACAGGTAAAATGGAGTCCCCCTCTACCGCTACAAAGTCTTTCCGAGGACAATCCATCCAATTGTGAAGTGTCACCTACATAATTTTTATTTTAAACCCAATAACCAACCACCTGAAGGCTGCAATAAGGACTTTATTAACCAGTTACAGAAAACCACACAAACCCATGAAGAAGGAAGAAGAAGGTGAAAAAAGAACAACTAACTTCCACCCTAAAATCTCCATCTTGATCCACATACATTACTACGTACCAAAATATTAAAACCTAAATTTCCAGAAATCAAACACATGGTTGCTCTAGACCTTTCCAGTGCTGTCCAGTGGGTCCTTTGGTCATTGGAGCCTCAGGATGCTGTTGAGGAACCTCTGCTGGTCCCTGAACTGTCTGGCCCCTTCAGACTGCTCACCCATGCATAAGGCCAACGTATTAGTTTGTAAGGGCCACCTAAAATAGGTGCTGATTTACACCTTACTATACATGCTGATTTTTTCTTGGCTTTAATCATGTTTCAATTCATTAATGAATGTGTTTCAGTGACTGGATTAATAAGTAGGGAATTAGGGGCTTTCTCACAATATATTCAAGGAGCTGTGACCATTTCATGACTTGGAATCCCAGCATCAGGAACAGTATTTTAGCATGACTATGCTATTCATTACTGCTGTCTCCCTTCCCATGTTTAACTATATGAGACACCACAGGGTCCATTGTCTCTAATACTAAGAAAGCTGAAAAAAAGAGGCTTCATCATAACATTTTCCCCTCCCTTTTGCAGAACTACTTTCCCAAAACTATGATTGTAAGAATGGAATTTGTTTCTTGTGGGATTCCAACAGCAAGCGGATGCACAGTGAAGAAGGCATGGAAAAAAGCCTGCCTCCAGCACAACCATCTTCAGCTGTTCAGTTGTTTAGCTCAGCACAGCTTCTAAAGCGTTTGAAGAGCCAACACAGATGAGAAAACCCCTGCACAAGAGCTAATAATCTCACATATGACTTTTGACTGAACTTGTCTGACTAATGTGCTTTAAAGGAAAACCCCGTGCTTACCAAATCCAACTTGGAACAGTTTTTTTGGCCTGTAGTTCCCTGGCATTCAAACACTGGTATTTAAATATCACAACAAAGAACTTGAGTAATTCTAACTTGCATCAGTTCCAGGCTTTCCAATGACAACACTGTTTTGCATTGATTATTTTTCTGAAAGACTGTTTCTCTAGGATATATTGAGGCGAAATGCTTCAATGTATTCAATCAGCACAGCATCACTGAGACCAGTGATGCAGAGCTAGTTTGTCTCATCTGATAATCTGGCACATTTGTATTCCTGCCTACTTTTTTATGGGATTAAAGCAAATCTAGCTGCTCAGGTTATGGCTGAGTGTCTGTGGATGCCAAGCCATTCGACCATGTCAGCCCATGTTCTAAGTAACTAATTGGGGTAGCTTCAGAACTGCTGTGCAGAATACTCAAGGTTAAAATGTGAGGGAAAAAATACCACCTAAATGAGAGATTAGAATATAATAAACAGTTCTTCAGCAAGTTTCAGTCTGAGCTTTTGCCATTAGAAACACATTTGCCTTTCAAATACTTCATCTATAACTATCTAAGCCAAGATTTGCATCCTACTGGATATGTGCATAGTCTAAAAATTCATCTGCACAGGAAGAAGTGTTTGGTCAGGGTTACAGGCCTGTATTGTGGATGATGTCTTCCCTGGCAGTGAGGTCTTTGGCTTCAAATGAAGAAAATGTCAGTCTTTCACCAAGGATTTTGTAACACAGATCTGGTGGTATTTTGGGGTTTGCGCTTTTCTTTTCCTCTTCTGGAAACTCTGGCTGTGTAAGGAGTTACAGCTCTCTGCTGCTCATTCTGCTGGGGTGCAGGAAGAGCCAGCAGAACATGTGCTCACCCCTTTGGAGAGTTAAGCCACTGATGAGAGAGGGTTTCTATGCAGGACACAAGATCAGCAGCACTACACAGAAAGCTGGTACCTCAGTGGTGATCTAAATTTTTCTGCTGCCAAATAACATCAAAATTATTTTGTGTAGATACTATTGGAGAAACTCAGTATCTTTTTTGCTGGTCCTGGACACTTTTCTAAAGCCAGTTGATCTGTTTTCTGAGACGCCCAACTCTGAGCTTCCTTGCCCCCATTTCTCTCCATGTACTATGGTATATTTGGAGAAGTAACTGTTGTGAAGGATTCAAGTGAGACAACTATTCCCTGCACCTCACTGGAGAGGTTAACTGGAACCAGTGCCAGCATTTTCCTGTAGTGACTTTGGACCGATACCTTGCAACAAGCTGCAGAGCAGTACCATACACCTCCACAACTTCAGAATGAAGCATCTGAGAGGGTGTTCTAGGATGCTTTCTAGGAGCTGTAGGGAAATCCACGGAACAGTAATAGTGATGGAGAAATGTGGAGCTGGAAGAGAAATGAAGACAGAAAGAAGACAGACAGACAGACAGACAGAAAGAAAGAAAGAAAGAAAGAAAGAAAGAAAGAAAGAAAGAAAGAAAGATAAAGAGAGAGAAAGACTTCTTGCACACTACAGTAACTTTAACCATTTTTTTATACATGCCAATTATTTGTCTCTCTTCCTCTCTCAGGATATAGCTTATGCACACAATCTAATTTGTTTTAAGTTTGTTCATTGCTCACGATATCTTTTGAAAGCAGCCATTGAAGGAAGATTGTGATTGTCTTCACAGTTGTACAGTGGGGTTAAAAAAAAAAAATCAGCAGAGCTCTTCTCTCTTGAAGAGCACCTGCTTGCAGGGGTTATGCTTTACTTTACCAGAGTGTCTGAAAAGGTTGGAAAAGCCAGGAAGATGAGGAGATGATGGCTGGTCACAGGTATCAGAACATGTTTTGTTCAATGAGGTTGGCACATTTTGGTCAGGTCCTGTACAAATCTAAAGAGGAAATGAGGATGCAAATACCAGCACCAGAAGCACAGAGGTGGATAAAAACTGCTGAGGTCAAAGTGAAAGGGGAAGAAGGAAGGTGAATAAGAAAAAAAAAGATGACCATGTGTTGCTAGAGTAAGGGGTATGGATCCTCCACATAGTCTAAATGGGGTCTGGGAAGCTGTGAGTTTTCCCTCCCTCTCTGTAGGACCTTTTTCTTGACAGGGGAACAATTAAGAATGAGGAAACGGGCACAGAAATTTGCAGTCTCTGAGAAAGAGCATGATATAGAGAGCACAGAGTGTTTGGGAAGGGGTAACTTTTTCCTGAGTCCTTAATGAACTGAAATGAGACTGCAATTTGTGGTGATGGGATCCTGAATAAACGAGTTAAATCAAATCCGGTAGCATTCGCTTAGAGGACAGAAATGTTGTACATACTGTTTTAGGAAACAGGAAAGTGGCAAGCTGGAAAATTAGCTCTTTTAGTCTGACCTCAGCCGTATGCCAATACCAAGACAGAGACAGTAATACACATGAAAGTTAGTGAAAAATAGGATTTGAGTTAGAAAAAGGTGAAACAAGCAAGACTAAAAATATTACTTTTCCCTTGTTAACTACAATGTTAAAGAAGGAAATAAGAATGATCTCTTTTATCTCAGCTTCGGCAAAACATATCATATGGTCTGACACAAGAAATTAACAGTTTATGTAAGGAATATATCAGAACCTGTGGAAGATCAACAAGACAACCAAAGGAGCATCTCATTGGCTAAGGGTTACTGAGAGAGCACTTCAAAGATTAATCTAGAGCTAAACTTTTTTAAGGATTTAATTGATGGTAGAGCAAGTGACTTCATAGAAAGCATAGGAAATGTTTTAATGACATTTGTTATCAACACAAAAGGAGAGGGTATGGTGGTGAGCCAGAATTTATAACATGAAAACCTGAATTACGTAGGGTTTGAAGTAATAGAAATAGGAATAGAAATAGAAATAGTCATTAGTGCAAATTTTAAGATCATGCATTTACTGCTAGGTAGCATGGATTTTGCTATAAAATTAAGATTGTCATGTGAATATAACAGGAATGCAAAATAGATAGGGCATGGTATAGCAATGAATAAATCAAGTGTGATTACAGATTATGCCAAAAGAGGCATTTCCACTAGAAAAAAGAGACTGATGGTAATCTCTCAGACACCAGTGAGGCCCTTGAAATAAAATGTGCCTTTCTGAGCACCCATGTTTCAGAAAGAAGGATTCAAATAGGAACAGAGACCAAGAAGGGCTGACTTGGAACACATTTAGGGGAACAAGAAATGATCTTACAAGAGAAAACTAAAATTGTTCAACAGTATTTAGTCCAATGAAGCAGTCTGGGACAGTATCAGCTTGCTGCTGAAGCAATCACATGGGCTGGCATTTTAGAAGGAAAA
The DNA here is from genome assembly GCF_029207755.1 of Chamaea fasciata. Lineage (NCBI taxonomy): Eukaryota > Metazoa > Chordata > Aves > Passeriformes > Sylviidae > Chamaea > Chamaea fasciata. The sequence goes on along the minus strand of NW_027094089.1, from coordinate 3,196,524 downwards.
AATAGATTAATGACAGCTTAATGGTGTTCTCATCAGAAGCACACAAGTGTCTGAAATAGCCAGGAACAAGGCTTGGCTGGGAACTGGAAGAGGTTTCCCTATATCAAGATGGCTGTGGTGCTGGAATAGGCTCTGTCTGGAGGAGGAGAACAGGACCATGCCTGCTTTTGTGAGAAGCTTGCTCAGGTTGAGAGATGGATGACCTGAAATGTACCCCAATACAACCAGGGGTATTCTGAGGACTGATTTCTGTATTCCCAAATATTTTTGTTCCTACCAGCTTATATCAACTGTTCACCTCCACACACAGGGGAGGAATTATTCCTCAGGCAGGCGCAATCTCTTTGGCTCTTCCTGTGTGGCCTTGAACTGAACTGCTCTCTATTTAGGGCATGTGGTGCAGCACCACAATCTAACCAAGGGTCTGTAAATGGTTTGCAAGAGGTTCCGTGAGAAAATTCTGCCTTTAAAATGTAAAATGTGTTTCACATTTTGGGTGGGCACGGAGGTCATGTGACAATTGCTATGCTTCCCGATTGGAAGAATGCACCTCCTAGAACTGACTTTCTTTGCAAATACTTGTATTCATATTCCAGGAATATTCTGACCTATATTCTTCAAATTTGCTGCGTCTGCAAATATTCCTGCTAGCAGATTCACCCTCTATACTCGAGCCAAAAGGGTGTGAATGCAGCATGAAACAAAACCATTTTTTGTTCAACTGAATAGTCCTAGAAAAAATCCAAGGAATACACATAGCTCCTGGAGGGACAGAGGAAACCAAGTGCTAGACAATCAGGAAGAGCAAGAAGAGGAACAGAGGAAGACAAATTGTATGGGAGAGCCTGAGGCATGTCTGAGGCAGGCTTTAAAAACATGGAAAAATTTGAGTTGAATAGGGAACCATGGAGGCTGCCTGAGGATAATGTGAACGTTGATCCCTGACAATTGCAAAGGAGAGAATCCTGTGCATCCAGGTGAGGCCACATGCAAGAAGATCCAACAGCTGAGCTTTGAGAAACCGAGACTCCTCCAAGGTAGAAGCCCAGGCTGTGGAACAGAAGAATGAGGTCCACAGCTGGTGAGAAACAGGGACAGAAGATATGGAAGAAGATGGATTAAGAATGAGGAAATATGCCAGTACAGCTGTCAGGAGGAGGTAAACCACTGGTGGGAGCTGAGTGATACAGGGAAGAGCAGAGCTGCTCAAAATTCCACTGGAAAGCTGGCAAGATTTGTGTGGTTTCAGGTTGAAGGCATGTAAAACCACTCGTACAACATATGCATCCTTGTAGGGTTGAAGCAGAAAGCTTTGCAACTCTGAACTGAGTTTTGGGTTTTTGGTTAAACCACAGACCAAGAAAAGAGTTCTAGAAGTGCAGATGGGATGCCAAGTTTCACTGATTTATGTTTTCCTGCCTGTAAATAATGTAAGGCAGTAGAAAATTATGCTTTTTTTCTTTTCTCCAAGCATTTTTCTGACACAGTCCCCTTTAAGACAACCCCTTTTAATGTTAAACTTTCTTTTTCTCCTGTCCCTTCCCGCTATTAAACCCTTCTGCTCTGCATAACTATGCAAAACACATGCATGTATGTCCCTGGTGGGAGCTGGGGAATTCAGGTGACCACTCAGATTGCTTAAACTTTTGTGCAAATCTTGAGTGCAGGTTGCATTTTACTCCTCCTCAGCTCTCCTGCATTGAGTCACCAGTACCCAGTTTCTCTGACCAGCCTCTTTTGCCCAGTGAGGGGGATCTTTAGAGGATCTGAAGAAATCAAGGGTAGGAAAGTGAACAATGATTAGAGACTTCTGAAAGGGGCAGTGAGGAATTAGGGACTATACCCTTTGAAAATTTGCGTGACACTCCTTAACGGTCCCTGCCTCATTTTCCACTTGGCTGCTTTATGACTGAACTGTAAACTAAAAATGACATGGGCTCATTAATTTGGCAGCAACTGGCAAGATGTGGCCATTTAGCATATCCACAAAGCTATTGTTTAAGCCTGGGTCATGTCAAAGGGCAAGCTAAATATGACCGAACCTCTGAAAGGCTGAGTCCAGGAGTCCTAGAGCCTAAACCTTCTCCCTAACCTTTGCTTGTCTTCAACAGTGTGATCAGCTTGGGTTTTCAGGGGAAGGCTTTACATAAAGCTGTCAAGTTACTAGCAATATTATGTCAGTTTGATTTTTTTTTAAAGCAGGCTCAATTATATCATCCTCTTTTCACATCTGACAAGTGGTGCAAAAAGTGTTTGCAAGAGCAGTTCCAAGGGAACGGAAATGCTTTGGTTGTGGGTTACTGCTGCAAGCCCAGAATACGAAGGGAATTTAAGCCAAAACACTTTTAAATGTCAGATGACACAGAATGACTGAAAAACCCTCTGGGACATTAGTCTGGCTGCATTTATTTGGTTTAGAGAGTAAGTGGTTAATTCCTACACCATCAAGGATTTAAAGTGCAGGGCAAATGGGCAGTTCTCATTTGCACAGGCTGAAGGAGCCCATGTAATACAGTATCACAAAGCCGTGCTGCAAACTGCAGGTTGAATATTCAATATGTCCTCTTCAGGGCAAAAAAAGGGAGTAAGAATGAAATCAAATGCAAGTACAAAAGCAGTTTATCCCATTTCTTTCTGCCATTATGCACTGCTGCCCCTCAGGTATAGCAGAAGAGATTTTCTTTGTGTCTTTGGTGTGAGATTTGCTCCCACTTTTCCTTGAGCTGACAGTGATAGAAAAGGATGACATCTCAGCCCACACTCTCCCTAGCCAAAAACTCCCCATTTGTTCAGGGGGTCTTGGAAGGAAACCTTTCCCCAGCTGGTCCATTCCTGTTTGGAACATCTACATCTGAAAATAATACCTCTGCTATTTATGCACGTGGTCCTGTCATGACCTCGTCTACTAGGATAGATTAACTGAATTTCTCCAATGTTTTCTTTATGTCCTGATGGCCACTATTCACTTTGCTGTGTGATGAAGGCTCTCCCTTAGAAGGAGCTATATATGTATCAGTGCTGGAAACTTGCGATGCCTGAACTTTGGAGTGGTTTGCTATTTGGAGGATTTCAAATGTGATTTTTCCCCTTTTAAAATCAAGTCCCACTAGATTACAAACCATTTAGACTGACATTTTCTCCTTGGTAACCAGTCATCTTAATGAATTTCACAGAAGGTAAATTACAGTTCTCAGGTGCCAAAGTTTAAGTTTGCTTTGTAAACAAACAAACCAACCAACCAACCAACCCCAAATAAAAAAAAAATTGAAAATATAAATGCTCCACACTGGCTTTGTCATGAAAAAATATCACAGCCTGGCTTCTCATGACTGTATTTAAGCTTGAAGCAGTGTAGTAATAATAAAACAGCCCTTTTTATCCTCAACTTCATATTCTGCTAAGCATAAAATGCAAGTGTTTTTCCATGCTGATTGGTTAAGTCATCTTGAGAAAAAGCTCCTACTAATGTAAATACCACATAACTCAAAATCTCTTTTGTTCCACTTCCGTTTTCTGATATTCCCCTATATATTTCTATTTTTTGTGTGCGTGTTGTTTTGTTTTGGTTGAAAGTTCACACGGGGTTGATTAATTTTAGCAAGTTTCCAAAAATGAGCTGGGTTTTTATGCCCCAAGGAAATTTTTTTTTTTTGACATTTAACAGCAAAGAAAACTATTTCCTCTCCCATTCAAAGCTAACCATATTTAATTGGGCTAGAAGTCTGTTGCAGTTTGGAAAATGTTTGTGATATTCCATCTGCTTTTTCATCCAGTCATTTGAGTCGACCTGTGTTTACCTTCTCATTGGGTTTATGTGTACAGTGATGTTGATATGACAAGGTATTCCCTCAAACCAATCTAGATATTACAGGCTGTGTGGCTTTGATAAACCTTTGTTATGCAGGTAAAAACAGCTCTGAACTTTCAGAGATGGTTTCATAATACCTCAAGTTTATTTTAACTGCCTGGATGCATCAGCTGCATAATAATACACAGAGGAAAGAGACACACAGTGACACACTGCTGTGCATTGGGGACCATTTGAAGTACTTAATGGGAATATATTTGTTTCCTTCAGTGGGCTCAAATGAATAGTTTTCTATCTTTTGACCCTTAGTTGAAATTAAACAGTTTAATACAACAAACAACCTCTAAACTCACAGGCTACCATTTACATCTCCTCCTGAAGATCATTAACAGGCTTTAGACTTTAGGGTGACAAGCAATATATTTTGTAAAACAACAGGGATTTAAGATGCGGACATGTACAGATGTTGTGTTTTCCATACATTTTTGTGGTCAGATAGCAATGTTTGAAGATGTATGTGTGAGGTCATTTGAATTCACTTGGAGATGGGAGCTTCATAGGCAAAAAGACCATCTGGCAATCAGATGTGGACTGCAGGTAGACCTATTTGTTTTTAACTGAAGTCACTGGGGAATGAAAATGTCAAGTACCCTAACACTGCAGAAAAATGATAATCACTAACCACCCAGCACAGCGTCTGCTTAACCAATCTCAAAAAACTAATTCTGTCAATAAAGTAGGAAATTGCAGGCATTATAGTCCTTTTTCTCTTGTGTGTGTGTATGTGTGTGTGCCTGCTCATATATGTATATATGCAAGTGTGTATATTTTGCCAAGTCCTTACTGGAGTCGAGAGATTCCTGGGTGTCTGCTCATGGTGGTCCACACAAAAAAAAGACTGGTAATTGAAGAAATTGCTCTAAAATCACTTAGCCTGGAGACTCTGACAAGCTGCAATCAGCCTCTGACATGTGCGTAAATCCTAGTTTTTTGGATGTTATTTGACTCTGGCGGTAAAGATTTCTGGTTAACTGCTGTGCTGTTGGTTTCAGAATTGAAAGTCAGGATGTGCAGGAATGTAATTCAGCATGTCCCTCACACTCCTCTGCCTATTCCCCAGCCTCAGCTTTCAGCTGTAGGTACTAAGATGGTGGCTGGAAGTATAGAAATGCTGGCACTTGAGAGTTGAAATGGGCTTACTTGCTTTTCAGGTGCCAGAGACCACATCAGAGAGAAAAGACTGAACCACTGTGGAAAATGGGAAAGAAGACAACAATATATTGCCTGAAGACAGGGACTTCCTTCACAAGATTTGGGTACATTTTTAGATATAAAAATGAGCCTTTCAGGCTTCCTTTGAAAAACAGAAAGAAAACTAACCACACAAATTTGTGAAAAAATATTTCAGATTATGAATAATGTATGGCTTGGTATGAGCACTTTCCATATGAAATTGTAATTCAAAGCATGACATCTGGCAGCTGGCCTTACATCTACAATTTAAGCACCTCAATATCTTTAGAGCTGCTGCTTGTATCATTGACTGGGGGTGACATTTTGAACCCTCAGACTTTTTGTCACACAGTGTGATAGAATTTTAGTGTATCTGGGCAAAGGCTTTGTAGTGACACGTCAGTTGCTCATGGAAAGATACCTATGAGGCATAACCTGCAAGTGGCACCCTCGTGATTAGCCTGGGCAAAGTTCAAAGTCTAGATAAGCCCAGAGAACAAACAGAATTCACAGATTTTAGAAATGTCTGCAGGACTTTATGGAGGTTGCTTTAAGTGCTGAGCAAAATGCTATGCAAAATGTAAGGCATGCTTCCTGTCCCCTTGGACCAGACATTCCTTTAAAATTTGTTTTGTTCCCTGGGAGAAGAACCTTTTACACCCTCTTTTTCTCAGTCTCCCAGATATTTGAAGTCCTATAGACACATCTCTCTCTCCTTTTTCTTTCATTCTCTTCTTCTTTCTTTTCTACTTCTTTTCTTCCTTCCTTCCTTCTTTATGAACGTATTGTTCAGATTTATCCATATGGTTATGTGGTCTTTGGCACTGCTTGCTTGCTTTCCCATAGTCTAGTTCCCTGATTCAGATAAGCTTGCATCTATTGTGGATTATTTTTGGTTTCAGGAGGAGACAAGGCCTTGTACTTGTCCTACTTTTTAAAACATATCTAATTGTCCTTCAATGTTGTCTCAGTTCCATGTTGTTCCCCTGTCTCGGTGATACCAGTGAGATTCATCTGCTAATTTCTGATTTTTTTACTCAATTTGAACAGCCTGAGTTTATTTTGAACCTAAACTAGGGTTTTAACACCATGGCACCTCCGTGTCCTTTGGTGCACGAGCTATCCTGAGGGCACTCATGCATTCTGAAATGCCTGACACTTGCAGCAAAATGTATTATGATGCATATTATCACCTGGTGATAAATCAGTCACCAGGTGGGATTATGAACAAACAAAATTCATTATATTTCTCCTCAGAAAAGCAGTCTAGGATATCGCACAGAAACACCAAAACAGTTTTACCATCAAATTATGGATACAAAAAAAATTAATTATCTGCAAATAATTTGTGGGACATGTGTTAAAAAATTGCTATGAAGCCAAACAAAAAATATGGAGTTGGTCAGAATTTAGGTGTTCTGTTATGTGGTTGTAATACTAACAAAATCCATCAAAACTCCAAACCCTTAATAAATACTTTTCTTCTCAGAAGTTTTGAGTCTGATTCATGCAAATAATCTTATTAATAATTTTAAATAATCTACTTTTCCTATGTGTAGTTGACTAATTACTAATTTTTACCAGGAGCAGACAGCAGATAGATGAGGAGTCTGAACATGCTCTCTCATTGTCTAGCAAGTGAGGCCCCATGGAACAGGAGCTCACTTTCCAGAGATGCAAATCTAGGCTGCCCCACTAACACAGCAATCCCGGATGGAGTTATTCAAGATTTATATCAGCACGACAACAAATGGAATAAAGCCTGTAAACCACAACCAACACGATGTCAGGCAGCCTTCTCCATGGCTTGGGGACTGTGGCCTTGAGGGCTCCTTTCAGCACTGAGTGATGAGCATTGTGTGTGCAGGGTCTCCAGCAGATCATCTGGCTTGCACATCTCTGGCTTGAGCCCATCTACTTGTCTCTCAGCCTGACCCTGCCCATCTAATCTTTGTCAGATAAAGCTGCTAAGAGGAATAAAAATTTGTGATGAACATCAAGACCTCTTTCAAGAGGATCAAGAATTGAAACAGATGAAGAATCCCTTGGGTTTGGTTCCGTGTCCTTTGTAGAAAGAGCATATTACAAAAATTCAATACCTGGGCACACACTTAAGGAGACAACTCCATCTAGACAAATGGGAATTCTCTGTGGATCTCCAACAACACATTAACAAGAGTTGCAGTATGCACAAACGTTCCTCTCACAAGAAAACAAGAATTTTACTCCTTTGGGATAATTTCTGTCTAACTGAGGTTCAAACTTGTGTTAGTGTCTCAAACTGGCTGGTGAAGGACAATACAATTTACTGGAGATCTTTCCTTTGCTTTTGTGATGGTCTGTGTTGGTGGGGTTTTTTTGTGGGTTTTTTTTGGGGGGGGGTTGGGTTGGTTTTTTGGGGGGGTTTGGTTTTTTTGTTGTGTTTTTTTTGTTTGTTTGTTTTTTTGGTTTTTTTTTTTTTTTTTTGTTGTTGTTGTTGTTTTTTTTTTTTTTTTTTTTTGTCTGGAGGCAGGATTTATCTCTGAATTTGTCTTCTAGATCCATCCATGTACAGGAGTGCTCTCATCTGGCACACTTATTTGTACAGTATGTCTTTTTATGGCTTTTTAATAAAGAACAAGTTTCCTGGAATTTTCTTTGTTGCCCTTGGGGTAGGAACAATGGACTGATCCTGAGTTTTCTCTCATAATATTTTTGCCCATGGAAGACTCCTTTAGTTGAGTTGATGCCTGGTTTTCACTAGAATATGTCAGCTGAGACAAACAGTCCCAGTCATACAGTCAGAATATTTTCATCTTCTTACATATTTAAGATCACTTCTAGAGCTTTTTTTAAAGTGCTTACTGTTTTACTTATGACACAGAGGTCATGAATATGCTAATCTGAAAGAAAGTACTGGTTTAAATAAGCTGTGAATTAACAGCAAACAACACATGGATTTTTTCAGGCCTTTTACAGTAAAGAACTTTAGGACTAGCTAGTAAAGAAATGATCCTTGATAGCATTGTCTGTCAATGTTCAAGAAAAGGTGATCAATGTATTTGCGGCTGAAGTTGTGTCTCATTAAAAATCACTTGAAAAATAGCATGGAAAAACAGGATAAACATCAGAAGTATAATTTTCATTAACTGGGAACAGAAACTCATTAACACGATTCCCTCTTTTACTTCCTTGGAAATGGTATACATCTAAGCAAACTTAACCACTATTGAAACATTTCCTCTAGGTATATTCCACTCTTCTTGATGAGTTTTGGGACACTACCAGCATCCACCATTATTTTAGCATTCTTCCTTTCCTCACTTTCTTGGAGCCTGTGCATGGGGCTTCCTTTTCTTTTTAGATGAAGCAAGACAGACAGCCTCTTTTTGAAGACTATCAGTTCTCTCTGGGTCTGTCAGTGGAGGTTTCCATATCTGTTTCCAGATCAGTCAGATGGTGCCATCTGGTCCTTCCTCTATCTGATCTACGAGTCAGTTTTCCCACTATTACTAATAAGACGTGGATGAGGACACTGTCTTGCTCCTCTCTGATGGTGCTGTTTGCCTTCCAGCCCACAAGGAAGCTCCAATCCAAGGAATTAATGTCTGTGAGTCTCTGGGGCAGTTGGTAGGGAGAGCATTGGGTGTGCTGCAGGGCATGAGTGTGGACTGCCTCCAGCTGAGGACAGTGTACACCCTGCATCTCTTCTTCCTCAGGAGGTTCACCAAAGTGTTATAGGAAAGGCAGAGGTCAACTTTTGCTTTTTAGGCAGATTAAGGGCATTCAAGGTGGAGTTTTAGGCACCATGTGAGCAGAGCTTACAGGGTCTGTGCTGTGTGGCTGCTCCATTCAAAGATATCTATAGCTGCTAAACAGCAGAGCAGTTGGATATGCTACTGTGGCTTGCTCATTTTAATGCCTAATTCCACTTAAACTACCCTCTCAGGGCTCTTTTAGGGACCACATTGTGACTTCCAAATTTGGCCCAAGACTTGGGCCTAAGACTTGGGTGAGCATTTACTGAGAGACATAACAAGTATAAGTGGTGACTTTTTTGAACCATCTTTCAGTCCCCTCTAGATAAGTGGATTGGTCTACACGTCTGTGAAATCTACAATTCATTGTCTACAAGACACTCATAGAAGATTATATCTCAGGGAAAGATTTGCATATTCATCAGAGCTCCAGCCTTATTGCTAGGAAAAACAAGATATTCAAAGTCATTTTTACTGAAGGATGTATACATGGAATTTTGTATATATGGAAAGCTGCAGAAAGGTAAAACATGAAATACACTGTAACAACAGGACAGCCTTGTTGGCTGCTCCAATGTCTTAGTATTACTATTTGGAAGATCAGTTCACTTCTGTTGATATAGGAGAGCCAACATCTGCTCCAGCTGTTAGAGGTTACCACCAGATAACCCATTCTTCATTGCCATGTCCCTTCCTTGTCTACCAATGGAATGATCCAACCTTGTTCTTGCCTTTATCAGATTTTCTCGTGTTGTCATGGCTGTGCACTGGAACATCACGGAGGACTGCACAGGCTCAGGTCATTTCCTCCTCCTCCCTCGCTGAAGTCTCTTGATTAATATTTCAGTTGTCTATCTCAACGGGGACATCCCCGGCTGTGCTCCTTTGTTACAGTCCCCTTAAAACGTGGTAATGTAAAGCTGTAAATTATGCATCACAAAAGACTGATAATAATCAGTTTGCTGCAAGCTTTCTGTGGTGTCTACATGTGCCTTGAACAACAAAAGAGAGTTTTGAACATGTCCTTGACAAAACTGCACATTTCTATCCTTTCCCTCTTGCACACACCCACATTTGCTTACACACATTTCATTAGATTAAGAGAAGCCCTGGGGGACACTGTCACAGCTACCTACGTTGTTTTCTCGTAACAAGCCTTCAGTTCTAAATATAATAATGCTTTGCACAAGCCCTGTCGTACTTAGAAAGCCTCAGACCGAAATTTTTGTTTTCTCTCGTACAAACTTTCCTGGAGATACTGGGGCTACATGGAAATCAGAATCAGGCCCAAACTTTCAAGGTTTACTCTGAATTTCCTGGGGTTTGTGGTTAGAATCCAGACCCTTAACATTATCTTAACATAGGTTTTGCATTTGTATTTATAAACACAGTGTACTGCTGCCTATTTGAGTTTAGAATAGATTGTGGTATAAACATATTTCCTCTTTACACATTATAATCAGCGCACAATGGCCTGCTTTATGTAAAACATATCACAGTCTTTGCCTCTCTGCATGTGCTTGCATGCACATATAGCTTAAATTAACTAACTTAATATTCTCATGATGTGTTCAAAGAGGAGATCTGTGAATGAGGTAGGGAAGGACAGTCTTGCAGTTCCTATTTTGGAGTTTGATATTAAACACTGTATTTAGAGAAACATTTAATGATGATTCATTTTAACAGACTTTTGGTTGATGACTTATTTATAATTTCATCAACCAAACACTTCCCTTGGCAGAATATGTTTTGGCTCACTGTCACTCCTGACAGCGATGTAGAACAATCCATACTAAACGTGTCCTTTGGAAAATTAGCCAAACATCATTCCAATGCAATGACTCTGCAGGCCATAAGATGAAAATGATTAGTTACAGTTCAGTGGATATTGCCCCAAACCTGTTCAAAACTACTGCTCAGCATAAACGCTGGGAAGGTGTTTTGGCTTTTCTCAAAGCATTGCTGAAAACCACTTGAAATCAAAATTGAGTTTTGTTTAAGGGGTGAATTAATAAAAATTAGGGCCTGAATTTCTCAAGTGTTGTCTGAAGAGTCTGACCTAATTTTATGAGTTATTTTGCTTAACTGAGAGCGTGTGAATTTTCTTTATGGTTTTTACTCACGAATTTGTGTTTTGGTAGTAAGATTTTTTTTTGTTGATGTCCTTGCAGAGTAAGTGTATTTTCAGAGCAAATGCACAAACAACAGCAGTAATACTACCAATAAAAATACCCAAGTTCCATATAACATTTTCATGTGTTGATTCCACAGCATTTACCAAGGGAAGTATGCATCATTATACCCATTATATGGAGAAAAACCAGAAAATTTTCAAGACGCTAGGAGGTGTATTGTTCCAAGAGCTCCCTTCCAACTGGGGAGAGAAAATTGAAATCCCTTTAACTTCAGACCATTTCTAGATACTTTTACTCCAGTCTTACTTTGCTGCATGTTCCTGTAAGATATAAGAAGTCTTGAAGGATTTGCTGAGCATCAACAGGTGTGTTGAAACAGTGAAATCTGTAGCTGAGGTGTTACCCCCAACACAGAAATTACAGCAGGATTGTGCAGTGTTTGTGTGCATTGTGGAACTCTAACAGAGTACTTGAGGATTAAAAATGCAATATCCTGTTGCCCTCTTCCAAAAAAAAAAAAAAAAAAATCACAAATTCAGAGTTTTGGGACAAAGTGTTTATTTATGATCTCTGCTGGGTGGCTGTTTCCCAGCCTCAATTATCTATGGACTACTAGAAAGCTGAAAAAGAACTACATGGTCTTTCCACTTTGTTAAGAACCAGAAAGGGAACTGCAGGGCCCAAAGCTGGTCACAGAGGCAACTTTCCCCTCAGCTGCCTCTTCCCCCAGCACGCTCCCCACCCCCACACCACTACCTGTGGCAGCTCAGCATGATCACAGGTTTTGTGGTGTCCTGTGCTGTGCTCTTGTCCTGGCTGCTTTCCCACCCAGACGTTCCAAATGGTCCCAGGAACACAGCAGGGCATGAAGGGGAAAAGATGCAGCCACAAGGACATCACTCCTCTTCCAAATCTTTATCCAGCAGGACTGCCCTGCATGCTTAACACTGTGAGGATTTTTTTTTTTTTTAAATGCAGGAAAGCAGGTTTTGTGGTTGCTTTTTTTTTTTTTTTTTTTTTTTTCTCCAAGCAGTTTCTGGCATGAAATTTTGCATTATTGTACTGACTGACATACGTTTTTGAAAAGCATTTAGTTTGTTAAAAACAGAAGTATATTTATTTTTTTACAAAATGCTTCAGTTTTTTAAGAGCTGCAGACAGTTTCCCAGAGTATAAAACTTACAGAATTGATTAGGTATATGAAGGTCCATCTGCTCAGATTCTTAATCACTAGGCAAGAGAAACTAGTTCACCTATGATACTCTTGTTTCTTCACAGACTTTCTTAAAGACATGTCAGGCTACTTTAGAGAGAGATATGTGCTATTAAGTTTACTTTTTGTGTTCCAAACTGATGGAAATTGTCTGAAATCACTGCTTAAGTCAGCTGAAGAGCTGGGGGTGAAACCTCTGTCTTCTCATTCCTGATATGAAAAATTATCCTCAAGCCAGCTTTCAGACTCAAACTGGTTTTAATGAAGATAAATGGAAGCCTTAAACCCTATTAATATATTTCAATATGTTAGCTGTAAGTCTCAATAGCAAACTTCCACCAGGGAAATTGCTGCATATGAAAAATTTGTCCTCACTCTGTGCCTGGAAATAAGGAGGTATGCATAGATCTACTAAAATGCAATGCTAAATGCTTCAGCTAAGGCATTTTATTAGCAAAAGATAAGTCTTTGTTTCTCTTAGTAGTTGACAAATGCAGTAAACACCTCATATTTCATTACTTCCTTATTCTAAGTCTAGTTGCAAAACAAAATATGAAAAAAAAAATCTTTTTAGAGTTTTTTTTTACTTTCACATTAAGTGAGATAAACTCTCCAAGCTGAGTGCCATGCTGGTCCTCACCAATGCAAGGAAGAACAGGATTTGACTTCCCTTGCACTCCTAAACCTAATCAGGGATTTTAGCCTCATACTTAGACCTGCCAAGTTTTATCCCTGCTGAAAAGTTTAATTAGCTACTGCTCCCCTCCAGCCCCTGGGTTGCCTTTTTCGGGAACATTTGCATGCTGCAGGTGGGGGTCAGCTCCACCACAGCATCCTGGAGGGCTGAAAGTGGAACCTCTTGGTCTGTCTGGTAGAGAAGGGCATGGGATGAGTACGAATTTTTTAGGGATGTGAGAGGGGTCTTGCCTCCTCCTCCTCCTCCTTGAATTACACACGGTATTTCACTGTCTCAAACAACTGTGGTTGTGCAGCCTCTTTAGTCAGGCTGGGGCAGAAAAAGTAGGTTGAGTGGGGAAGCTTTGAAAATTGCAACCCCCACCACTCCCTTTCCATTAGGGAAATGATGCATATGTAGCACATGCATCATATATACCTGTGTCTGCTTCCTGCCCCTTCCCTGAGCAGTAATTAATTTAAATCAGGCATGAAAGCTGAGTGAAATATAGATTCTCTGAACAGTGCCAAAGATGCTCTAAACAGATGCCTGCTGTATTTGTGCAACCATTTTGAACAAAATATCATAAAACATAAAATTAGTGTCAGATTGATTCCTCCAGTGCTTGATGCAGTCTGCTTGGATGCTGAAGGCAACAGAATTTATTGTATTGATACATGTAATAAGTTGTGTCTAATATTTTAGGAGGCCATACCTCTGCCACTTGATGACACAGAGCTTTTTCACAAAGGTAAAAAGTAACAGGAATTTGAGAGTCCTTAATATGGTGAAATGCAGAAATTACTCTCAGTCAGATCCTTGAACACTCTTCTGTGATGGGTAACTGCCTTGTTACCTGTGTTGACTCAGACCCATAATAAAATACCAATTTTTTATTGATTTTTTTTTAAACAGAGAACAAGCTGTGACAGACTCCTCTTTCTTTTCTTGTGTCATTCCTCTGCTGATAAAAACTTCCAAGACCTGCTGTTGAATATAGCCTTTCAAAGAGATACAAGGAGAGAAGGCTTGATTATTTCATTAGCAACAGAATGGGTTACATGAACATGTTATTCTGTCAATGAATTAGTCTTGCCACTATATATCAAAGAACCATTATGGGTAAAATAAGGACCATATGCATCATTAAAATCCTGTTTTGTGAGCCTTGAAAAACAGAGTGTTTCACATTTTATTTTGGGTCACTGTAGTTTATTTACTTAGCTGTAGATCTGTGGGGGTTTGTGTTTTTTTGGACAGGCATCCATCTGGAGGGCTAGCCTTGTACTGGATGCGGCTGATTTGTATAGAAACATTTAAGCTGGCTCTTGTGGGGAAATCGACCTCTCATTTGTGTTGGCTTTTTGCACATTGATTTAGCAAAATCTGGTCTTGACTTTGTTGTTTGCAGAGTCCTAGGCTCTTCTTTTTTTTTTTTTTTTTTTTTTTTTTTTTTTTATCTGTCTTATCTTTGCATACTTGTCTTTTCGAGCTGCAAGCTCCTTGGGGCAGGGGTTGCATTCACAGTGTTTAATGTGCCTTGCACAAACCAAGTCCTGAGTTCAGGCTCATAAGTATCAGCTGAAAGCTAATAAGAAGAATGAATTCCATCTGATCCAGCTCATTGCAGAGGCTGATCCTTAAAGTCTAATCTAGTCCACTTTGCCTACAGACTTGCATGTTTAGTGACCACTATGGAATGAAAAGGGGAACTTGATGTGAGGGAAACAAAATGTCAATAGGTAGTATTTGGTCTTCTCTGAAGAATATGTTCTGCTTAAGGCAATCTTTCTTTTTTTATTATAGTTCTACAATAGGTGCTAGTGTTTGTTAGGACAATAAACTTGTCACATTGAATTATGGTAGTAAAAGAGCACAGATGCACACAGAGCCAAAACGAAACCTCAGAGTGTTTTAATTCATTAGCTCAACAACTCATGTTTTAGGAAATAAAAAAGACAGAAAATTAGGAAATGGAACGGAGTCTTACGTGAGGGGAAGCTACAAGAATCTGAAAGAATCCAAATATCATTAATAGGGCAAGAAAAAAACCGACTTGCGTTCATTGCCAGATATTAAATCTTGTTTATCCTTCCTTAAACTAACCAGAAACACATTTCGTTTGAGTACTGTTTAACAGCTGAGATGCTGCGGTTGTGCTGTAACTCTCCTCTGCTGCTTTTATCTTCTCTGAAAAGGGAGTGTGACTGCCAGGCTTGGAGCCTGGCTCCCCCTGCTTCGAACACTTGGATGTGGGAAGCCCAGAGCGGTTCTGCCTGTGGCCCCCCACTCAGGAGAGCATCAGCCTTCAGGCTGAAAGACATCCTTATGTGCAACCAGTGGCATCTGAGCAGATGTTCAGTAAGGGTTTATTACCATCTGAGCTGAGTGTAGATGGCCCTTTTTTTGTTAGAAGAATATGAGCCCTTGTCTACATGAATTGTTCATACTGTAGTATCTATATTACAAGTAAAGATTACGCTTTCATGAGGGGGGAGTTGCAGGGGTTTTCCCTTGCTATACAGGGTTCTCCGTTTATATTTCCTTTCATCTCAGTAGAAAATTGCAGGTGTGCTTCTGCTTTTTGGTGCCAGCTGATGAGTGGGTAGCTCAAACCAATAGATGCAAATATTTGAAATTAATGCATATGGATTAATACATTACAAAGAATGTTTTATCTGAGGTATTGCTAGCTGCATAAGAGACACTTATCTCCTTGATTGGCTTTGGAATATCCATAAAGAAAATGTGAAAAGATGACAGGTAAGCAGTCTGTGGCTAGGAAAGCAGATGAGTGGCTGTAAACAAAGAAAATCTGGGTTGGTCTCTGGGCCTGGGGCGCCTTTTAATATTTAGGTGAAAATCTAGAGGTTGCAAAAGGGAAGTGGGCAGAATTTGTAATACAAAGATGGGGACTCAAGAGGCATAAAGCTTGTTTTTTATCCCTTTGGTTTTGAAGGGGGCTTGCACTTCTACAGCTCCTATAAATTAGAGCAGCTGGTGGGAGACTGTTTTATACCAGTGGATGCAGTGTCTACCTCTCCTCCAGCACCAGCTTGCACCATGCACCTTTGGAAAGGGCACGACCTTCTGGCCTTTTTGTTGGCCATGTGCCAGAACCATTAAACTAGACTTTCCATGGTAGTTTTGGTCTCCTTGCTGTGACACATATAGAAAGGCCCCTGTTTACATTGCTCATATTTGTGAAGTGGATGAACTATTCGTGCTACAACAAAGGTATTTTCTCACATTCCCAAGGCATTTCCTCATTAGCACTTATTGGCAGGTCCCAATGGCAGTGGTTTCATCTGGAGAAATTGATGGAACATGGACTGCCTGATTAGAAGAGGGCTGCCCATCACTTATTCTTCAAGCCACAAATAAATTTCCATAAAGAACTGGGGGGGGGGGGGGGGGGGGGGATCTTCATACATGCGCAAAAAGTTTTTGATCAGGCCAAGGGAAAGGAAAAAATATGCTGATAACTTGAGATGGAGGGCTTAATCTCTGAAAAATGATTTTAAAAGCTTCTCCAAAGGTTCATTCTGGATTTTCAGATCCCAGCCAAAATTACTCAGTGCTTACCTGTTCTTTTTTTTTTGTTCAACCCCTCTATCATTCTAATAAACTGTATTTTAGAAAAAGAAAATCTTGTTTCATCAAAATAAGCATTATCTTTGCAGTCTAAAGTTTTTAAGTTCTCCTTGACTGCAATGTGCATAAGATCTTAGAACACTAAAATTTGCAGACCTGCTTTCCTTTCATGCTGGTTTGGCAAGCTTGGGAGCCCTACTGAGCCACATGAGAGATAAGACACTGGGATTTGACTAAGAAACAGAAATTGAAATAGGGACAGAGAGCAGCAGGTTCACAGCCCAGTGATGGGCAGCTTCTGTGGTCACATTTTAACATTTTGCACTCCTGCCTAAGGGGAATGGTGCTATTATTCTAAAGAGCGAAGATATTAAGTGTGGACAAATGTGAATAGTCATTGTACAAACATTCTTATCCACTAGAACAGAGAAATAGATTGAAATAACTGTGAAAATAAGTTTTGCAGTGTGGGCGTTCCTTGTACACTTTAACAACTAGTACAATTACCTTTGAAACAGATCCAGTGGTAGGGTGGAACATGGCAGCTTTCTCAACAAAATACTACATTAACTCAGGGCAGGAAATGAAGAAATATATCACCTTTATGTTTAATTTTCTCTAAAATTGTACATGAGTAAGTAGTAGTTTCTTTAACAGGGAAATAGAGTGAACAGCCTAGTTTTGGGACACTGTGTTGCAAGGAGTTAAATGATCACAAGCAGTTTGTATTTTGTGTTCATGGTTTGTCAGACTGACAGTCCATTCTAATCACCATCATGAATATCCCTTTTTATCCTATCGAAGTATTAACTCAGTACTGTTTCTGAAGGATTATATTTTCTGAAGAATTAGACCAGGTTGGAGTAAAGTTTTGAGGGGTATTTAGAACTATGAAATTCTAAGAATGATGTTGAAATCAACAGAGACAGGCACACTCAGG
This sequence comes from Chamaea fasciata, assembly GCF_029207755.1. Taxonomy (NCBI): domain Eukaryota; kingdom Metazoa; phylum Chordata; class Aves; order Passeriformes; family Sylviidae; genus Chamaea; species Chamaea fasciata. The sequence continues at coordinate 3,179,188 of NW_027094089.1, read as the reverse complement.
CTAGGCTGGCTGAGCAGTAATTTAGTTACTGCAGTACTTTACAAATGGCTGATTGATAATCTAAATATGCTCGCTTGTTACAGCTCTAAATACCAAAACACTTGCCTGTAGCAGCTGCAAAGTTTTGTGAACACTTTTAAAACTTAATATACTTATGCATTTTCATGACTATGTCATGTGAAAGTGGTGAGATTTCAGCATGTTCCTTCCAACATATAAATTTTAAGTCAAAAACTTACTGAAAAATCAACATTTTTGGATTCCTTCTTCCAACTTCCACCACCAACAGTCACTGACTGACCCATGATAAAGAATCTTTTACTGAATTTTTCCCCTAGTTACTACTCTGAAGCATTTTTAAGGAAAAGGTTATTTTTGTTGAACTCTTTCAAACAAATTGTAACTCTCTCAGTGCTATGATTTAGAGAGGAGTGTTGCAGACTGAATTGCCATTACATTCTGCTTCTGCCAGGCACTATTCTTATACAGGTAGGCTCCAAACAGTAAACTAAACTACTCCTACTGAGAGTGCCAATATGTCAGTACTATATCAAGACAACCTAACACTTGACTGAGGGAGCATATTGTCACTTTTACCACATTTCTGTCTGACATTACAACTCACAAATGTTTCTGATTGATATAAAACTTCCTGCACACTTGTATTCCTACTGCCTGCTCTCTGCAGTTTTTGAGGTAGAGTTGTTCTATTCAATTAAATAGAAAACTGAGCAGTTCCTCCTTCCAAAATCCAGAAATTTGGTCAAGTGTCTAGAAAACAGTGGGAGCTGGGACAGGTGAAGTTGCTACAGAGATTTGCTAGGACTTTGATAAAAGCACAGTACTGGAGTACCTGCAAAAAGTTTATTCATGGGAAGTAATTAATACTGAAACACAAAGGTTTACAGAAAATTTTTAGATCCAGCTTCTCATTCAGATGAAAAAAGTTGATCCATACCTCTGATCTGTTCTTCCAGCATTGTACTTACTACTTCAGGGAGCTGCTCTGTCAAGACTGTGTGCAACATACCTGTTTTTAAGGTTTTCTCAACAATAATGATTCCCAAAAAACCACCTTTGCTTCTAGAGCCTGCTGAACATGTAGCTGCTGGGGCAGACAATTGCAGTGTAAATGGCACTCCAAAATACAGTCTGATGTTGCTTGTGCTAACTCACCTTTCACTTAAAGGAACAAATATGAAGAACCCATGAAAATGGGAAAAAACCCACAAAAACTCCAAGCAGAACCCTTTACCTTCTCTAAAGATTTATTGCAAATTCCTGATTGTTTGTTGATTTTATGATATCCCATAAACTTTTTCAAGCCCCAGATGCTGGAATTGGGCAATTAGCAAAAATCTCCGACTTCTTTCTCCTCTTAAGAAGTGAATGCTTTTCCCATCATCAATCCCCTTTTCAACCATTTTTTGCATTAGCATATTACATCTTGTCTTAATTAGATTGCAAGCAGCTTTGACTGCAACTATGATCTTACCCTGTGCTATGTACTGGGGCCCAACTGTGAGTGGGGCTGCTGAGGGCTTCTATTACACAAACAAATATAATTATTTTTCTTTTTTCATAGGTGTCTTTTCTCTCTAGCTCTTGTATAAACACTGTTTTGAGGAGCTCAAACTATAACTTGGCTGTCAGTGTGGGGAGCCAAGGACTGACTGAGCATCCCACGAGATGAACAAATCTCTACCTTATGTGGAGGAAGAGAAAACAGCAGGGCTAACTGATTCAGAGGTACTCAGAGTAATAAAATAGCTCAGTATGGGTTGCAGACTTGACTAGGGATCAGGCACATTTAAAAACTGTTTATCGACAGAAAATCGGTGTGCAGCTAAAATGAATTATTTGTTTAAGTATAGGTTTTCTGGGAGCGGTATCAGTTTTTCAACAAGCTTTTTCCATCCCATACTCTACCCCTTAATGTCTGAAAATTTCCACACTGAAATGCTGCCACAAAGTTTCATGGGAGCTGTGGTTGGAAGCTGGATGCAGCAGCTCTCCTGATCTCAGTCAGGATGTCTGGTTATGCTCAATCTGACAAAATGTGCTGCTCAACTGACCTCCATCCCACAGAGCAGGACGAGGTGGGACATCTTCCCATCTCACTGGGAGGAGTGGGAGAAGAGGTCTTGGAAGTTCTGCCAGAGGCTGCAGTGACAGCATTTCCAGGTATGAAGAAATACGTGCCAATACTTTGATTTTCAGCTCATAGGTTTCAGGGTAGGGGGAGGGAGGGGTAGGAATAAAACATCGCTCTCCAACCAGTGCTAACATCTGCCCATAGAGCTGGGGAATGTGGTGGTGTGAGTGTTCAGCCCTCGGGGAATCAGAGTGCCAATCCTCTGACAGCAATCTTGCTAAAGAACTTTATCACCTGAGAGGGAGCAAATAGCACTTAGATCTCAGCCACAGTGCTAAATGTCATACTTATACGGACTTTCACCTACTAACAAACTGTTCTCAATTCAAGCTGTACCATGTAATATAACTTTCATTTTCCCTTTCAGGTCCTGCCCTCTCACTTGTATTTTTCTTCATCCGTGATTTGATTCCTGTGAAGATTGTGGTCAGATACTTGTTAATTTTGGTCAATTAGAGAGGTACTAGCTCACTCCATAAGCAATCGCAGTGCTTGCACAGGGCTTTTCAGACAGCAGCATCACTTAAAACATGGTCTACAACCCCAGTGTCAGAATCTAGCTCCTCTCAGGAGAACTGAGAACAGGTTGTCCTGGCCATTCTCTTAAGTATTATGAGAGAGACTGCTGCATTTATTGCTTGTATTGCTAAGTTACTAGTACAGCTAATGAAATAACTAAAATGAATTAATGAATTAACACCGCTAATGAAATAATGGAAAAGCACATTGTGAGCATTTTGTTTTACATGCTCAACACATTAAATGATTCGTATCTGTTTGCGTGTTTGGGTTGTTGATGGGTATTTGTGAAAACTGCATGAAAAAGGAATTGACAAAACGATAAATGTAAATGATCAGAGCTCCAGATGCTAGCTGAAGAAATGTGCAGCTTTGTGCTAAGACTAAACTTATCTCCTGAATCTCCTAGAGATCAACAAAACTCTTTTTGGCATCTCCTCATAATGCACTGGAGCAAACTGTCATTGAAGTGAAACAGACTCAAATTTCAGTCCTTGCAGGGGACCATAGAAGGTCTGATTTTTCTCCCAGTGACATGAAATCTATCCATCAGAGTGATGAAGATCTGTGGAAGAGCAGAGGACCACAGTGGGCAGGAATGGGAAGAGAACCAAGTAAAGTGCAGGCAGAATTTCATAGCCCTGCTTGTTCTTGTCTTGTGCCTCACAGCAGAGTCTGAGCTATGCTATCTGCTCTTCATGCTGGTGCCACAACCTTTGTGGTTCAGCTCAGAATGGAACAGGTCATTAAATATTGGTGCCAATTTCACTAATCAGGGGAAGCACAAGGCCCCCTGGGTTGCCTGGTGGGATAAGATGCCTAATATAAGGGAGAAGGGGAAACTCAGATCTCATGTAATTCAATCACACTTGCTCAGGAGGGTACTACTTGGAAAAAGTGAATGAAAGAAAAGGGACTGGAGAGTACAGACTTTCTGATACTTGGTTTCCCACTGGAAATTAAAACAAGTCATTAAGCAACAGGGGTTTGCTCCCCTCAGTTGACTTAGAACAGCTGCTCACCAATTTCTGCAGCACACAGAGGAAAAGCAGAACTTTGCCTTGGGTCTGAGCAATTTTTCAGAAGTAATCCAAGTCAAACTTCCACTCAATGACTTCATTCAAAGCTGGTTTACATCATGAAGAGAAATTTCGTTTATTTATTTGTAATAACTTCAGGATTTTACAGACCCACAAGAGGATGTAATTTAAGAAAACACCAGCAAGCTGTTTCAAATACCACAGCTATGTCAAAAACTCATCAATGGAAAGAGCCCATTATTAAAAATTAAAAACTAAAAATTAATTTAAAAAAAAAAAAAGGAAAATGTTTTTGTAATGTAGATGGCTTTGAACTGAAAAGTTCCAAAACTTGATTTTTATTCTGCAGTAATACATCTTTTTTATATTACTGAAGTCATATAGAGGAATGAACAAGCTTCCTCAAAGAGCACTAAACCAGTCATTGAACAAAGTTGGTAACTGTAAAATCTATTGTCTCAAGGAAATGTCACAGCAACAACGTTCTAAAATATTTCATGTCACACAAATTAAGCAATTAAAAAATCCAAACATTAGAAACATAACTAAAAAACTTTGTACCTGGAAAGCAACGGAGTCTAGCCTGGTAATGCTTAGGAGAAATGGAAATTTTCTGCTGAGTGACCCAGAACAAATCACTTGGGCTATTCATGTCAGGAGCATAGAGCAGGCCAAATAATATTTTCTAATCTGTGGGAGAGTTAAGAGACCCTCTAGACCTCTGCAGATGTTTCATAACTCAGACATGACTGGAGACTCCTGACTAGAATAAAGTCACCAGTTTTGTTTTTAACCTCGCTCTTAATTCACCAGGTAAATTATGGCAATAATTCCATCATTGCTTTGTCTTCTGCTATCACCCATTACTGGAAAAAATCCACAATGCCTTCTGAGGTCTTCAGGCAGAAGACACACAAGTGGATAGGCTGTGGCAGCCTTCCATTGGGGAGCAGAGAATGGCAAGGTGACATGGGAAATGTGGACGTGACAGCTGAGCCATGAGAACCCTTGGCCAGGCAGGAGATGTGCAAAGTGAACTTCTGCTGTCAGGAGCTCCTCAGGAGGTCCCTGCACAGCAGAGTAATAAATGGCAAGAGTGGGCAATGGTGGCTCAGAGAAGAAAAGCAGCTTGGAATAACCCAGAACCAAGCTGAGAGAAGCTGGAGGATGGGGGAGGGAAGACTTTCGTTGATTTACTGGGTCCACATGACCAGCAGCTGCACAGCTCTGGCAGGTTAAGAACAGAGGGTCTGAATGTGATCCCAGAGATTATAAAAGTCAGGGCTAAAGCAGAATACTTGGCTGCACAGAGTGTTGACAGAAGGATTTTGGCTTCCTTTGACACCAGACAGTATGCTGCAAAGGAGAATTAGTCAGAAAAGGGATCACTCTAGTGAAAAACTTTCTGTGGAGCCTGGGCTTCCACTGGCTTTGAAGGAAACTACTGAGAGGACCTTCAAATGAACAAAACCCAGAAATAGAGATCCAGGAAAAATCTTGGAAGTAGATAACGAATGGGAGAAAAGAAACATGAGAGGAGAAAAATGAAATACCATAGTAAAACAATTTGCTGATGCATCTCCAGACAAATGCCAAGAATCTGAGGGCCATGTCAAAGCAAGTTACACCACGAGTTTTGTAACAACTGGGTTCTCTACTTTTATTTTAAATTTATAGATTTATTTATATTGTTTTGTAGGTTTATTTTGAAAATGCAAACATAAGTCCTATTATGTATTGATATAAGAACCTAAGTACTGGTTATGTAATATTTTGAAATTTCAGACACATGCATGAAGCAGCACTGTTGACTATGTCTGGGGCTAGCAAGATTTAGCACAGTTGGATTACAAATCATCCTACTGGATGGTGAGGTGGAAGTTGTAAAATATATAAACATATAAAAATAAACCCCGGGTCCTTCAATAGATAAATACCTAAAGGACACTTTCAGCAGAGCTTGCTTATCTGTTGCAAAAGTGAGAAATGGTCCATCATGTTCCCAGAATGTGTTGAAAATGTCAAGTTGTCCTCACAAAATGGTTCAAGGAAAAGAACCACTATGGGGAGAGATACATGGTTTCTTGAAAAAATATGATTAGAATCTGAGGCAGAGGAGAATGGACCAGGAAAATGAAAAAGGAAGACTGAACAGGTGGAAAGAAGTAAGAAGAGCAGAAAAATAACAACACTACATTTCAAAAAAATAAAGCATTAAACTGAAGGAACCAGTGCATCAGGTTTCAGAAGATAAAGTATGAAGCAAAGCAGCCAGGCTTATGAAGTCATCCTAAAAGCAGACTATTTTACTTCTAAGAAAATATGTATGTAGAGTACATCTGATTCATACATGGTGTCATGTGGGATGCACTCAAGCAGGAGAGCTGTGTTCTCAGAGGGGTTCTCTGGCTAGAGGAACTGAGGCTGAAGTTGCTCTTTGAGTTGCTTTCAGCAGCACGTGTATTGTGGTGAATGTGTGAGTGGGCAAAACCTACTTCTCTGTATGTGTGGTGAGTTACTAGGACTGGAGGATGTCATTACAGTTAAAGACATGACATGGCCATACTGATGCCTTAAGTTTTAGTTTTCATGATTTTCAGATTCTGTGCTGCCTAGGGGTGTAGTTCTGAGCCTCATACTAAGTGCTGGTGAGCTCTCTTCACAGAGTTTGTAGAAAAAACAAATCCTTTTCCTGATGAACACCAAGGACAACTTTCAGGCCCAAAACCACAAACAACAGGGGACTGAAGGGAGGAACAAGAAGGATAGGACCTCACAACCTGAAGCTGTAATTGGACAATTAAACCCCAATATGCAAATGGACCAAAACTTATAAAAATGTAAGACCTCATGGCAGGCCAGCCATTTTGTGACCATTCTTTGTCCACCTTGGGTGTAGCCCTGGTCAGGCTCTTGTCCTGCCCAAGGTGTATCCTGGAGGCCTTTCAATAAATACTTGCTTTATTCTCTTGTTCTGTCCAGTGTCTGTTTCAGGTCAGCCCTTCCAAGGCATCAATACAGTCCTGGGACAGTGACAGGTCCCAGAGCACAGCATGCCACAGCCTGTATGAACTGTGGCAGTTGGTAACATGCAGGCTCTCCTTGCAGGATGTGATCAGAATGAAAAGCAGTCTTGGTAAATAGAAGAGATGGTCTGAAGCCTTCAAGATGAAATGAAGGAAAGAAATACATTAGATGGGTTAAGGAGAATCTAAACAATCAGAAACAAGACAAGAAAGATTATGAGCGGAGCAGTATTGTAGAAAGTGATCTGGAGGTCATAGGCAATCACAGTGCCATGACTTGCTGGTGCAGTGTTAGGATAAAAGCAAATATTATTCTTTGGTGGTTCACCTGGAATGTCTCACCATGAAAAAAGTAGTAAGTGTTCTGCTTTAGGCTACATGGGTGAGGCCTCAGCTGATGTGCTTTGTACTGCTTTGGGAACCACACTTCAAGAAAGATGTAGACAAATTGAAGAGAGTGCAAAGGAGAGCAGCAAGAATGATCAGAGGTTTAAAAAACATGACCTACGAGAAAAGGTTGAAAGAACTGGGTTTGTTTAGTCTAGAAAAGAGAAGACTAAGCATGAGGTTCAAGGGGAGGGGGAGGAAGGGATAACAATTTCCCAATATGTAAAAAGTTGTTATGAAGAGGACAGTGATCAATCATTTTCCATGTCCACTGGGGACAGAATGTGAAAAAGTGCACTAACTTGAGCAAAGAAGATAGATTAGACAATTAATTAACTCCAAGGCTAGTGAACAGCCTACCCAGGGAGGTTCACAGAAGAATCTTAATTTTTAAAAGGGGTTATCCAAACACCTCTAAGATATGGTCTTTCTGTACTTAGGGGTGATTTGCATGCTAATCTTTCTGATCTGTTTGAACAGTGTGTGCTGAACACCATTCATATGGAAAGAAGAGCTGTCCCTAGCACTGTCACCATACAAACCTTAGACCTTTGTCACCAAAAATCCATGATAACAGTAACCATGATAAAAGTCTTCTTGTTTGAAGCTGAAGGCTCTAAAAGTTGTGTGTCATGGCACACCACCACTAAAACTTCATGAGGCAATGCTTTTGGATATTTTACTTGTCACTATGTGTAGCTTTGTTTTTCTGGAATACCAGCATAAATTCTAATTTCTTTTAAAAATACTTGGATATCATTTAAGGATACTTCCACATTTAGTGTTTTTAAATCTTGACATAACCTGGACAAAACTTTACTTCCTCCAATGCAGCTTTGTATCAACCATATGTGAGGATTTTTTAATGTATTGCTATCTGATCAGACCGTTATCTTTCAAATGGATCACCTCAATTTTGATGCTCATGCCATTTTTGGTATCTTTGATATGGTTGCCATTAGGGCCACCAGTTCAGTAGGTATCTCCTGTCTAGAAGAGAATAAGATGAAGATAGTACTTTCATATAATCCCTAAGTTCACTAAAAATTAGCACTTGATAACAAACGAATTGACCTGTTCTGCAACTAACTACCCTAAACCTGGAAAAATTTGTGACAGCTTTCTATTCCGTCCTGCTGACAAAATTGTCCTACTCTTACGTGAACTCAAAAGCTGTGTAAATAGCAGCTAGTGCAACTCAGTTAACTCAGACCAGGTTCTCAGCTTGTTTCCTCTTAAGATCAAGCAAATTTTGTGAATCAAAATTAGGTTTCTTGGTAATAAAGAATCAGTAAAGGGGAATTTGGATGCAAAATCAAAGTAGCAACATTTGTACATGGAAAGACTATACATGGCATAACCACTACACAGAGCAAATTCTTAATCTTATCCATTGCACAAAAAACTTTTAAGAGCGACAGTAACTCTAAGACAACAGAAGTTGGGACTCCAGGCAGAGACATACATAATAAAATTTCTAAAGACAAAACAAATTTTATAAATCATGTTTCACCATTCTAAATCCACTGCCAATAACTTCAACTCCTTTTTTTTTTTTCTTTTATAATTTTTGTAGACATTCTTTCATCATTTATGCTTATTGGCCAATGAAATTAGCTGAAATTCTATTTGTCACCCTCATCAGTTACACTGACTCTTAAGATTCTGCACCCGATTTACCTCTTCAAAAACTTGTTAGCATTTCACCATTTTTGTGACAAAAATTATTGAAACATATTTATTTATTTTAGACAAATTAAACATTTTTCTTTCAGTTACTAACATAGCTCTGAAATCAGCTTAGTCAGCTTACTGACTGCATGGTATGTGACCTACATATAAGTATTTCAGTAATAAAGGTATAATACAGATGAAGAAAAAGGTAATATTGTTAATTTCATGTTTGTTTTAGAATTGCTTCTAAAGCTGGCCTGAGGCTTAGCTGTGGAAGCCACATCTCTTCTTGATGCACTGCTCAGCTCTGCAAGAAATGGTAAATGTAGGTAGAATCCTGTCAGCTGTAATTACATCCAAGGACTATTGGACACTGAAATGTTTCCTCTCCTGGATCACTGAAGTCAGAGAATTGATCCTCCTTCATCTCTTAAACGGTGTGTTTGACTGTTCTCTTCCTAATGTAAACAAGTTTTAAGCAGTCTGGGTATTTTTTTCCCCTGTGATGACAGCCAGAGGAATAGGGCACTGTAGGAATATGTGCAGGTTGGGTAAAGCCAACTGAGGGGCTTGGTCCATCCAATGTCTAGCAGGGTCTCATGGCCTGTCTGCCTGCTTCTACTCCTGCCTGAAACAGGACCCAAAGTGACACTGGGGGCACTCTTGATTCCTTGCTATGGCATTTCTGATGCATTTCAGATACTCTAGCTGTGAATGACAGGAGCTAAATTGTTTTATAAGGCTTATTAGGGTTAGTTAAGGGGGCAGGCAACAACAGATGCAAAATGGATAAGTTCAGAAGCATTGGGAGAGCTGTGTGGCAATAGAGGCAAGGAGGCAGGAGATAGAAAATAAACACCAATAAACATCAGACTATTTTTACTTCTGCTTTGTGATAGGAGAGAAAAACCCAGGACCAGCAAAAGGCTGATTGCTTTCTTGAAAATCACTGCCTTAAATCCAGTCAAAAGCTTTACCACAGTAATTTCCATAGCAGCATCAGACTGTCAAATGCTGGTGCAGAAACGGACTTCAGCCCCTCTCCTTGGGGCTGCTTGCAGAACTGTCTTCTTCCACGTGTATTTTAAACTGTGATGTATCTCAAGCTGCAATATGTAACCAAAAGTGTGTATTGTATTTGCTATCTGTTGAAACCAGTTGGAGAGGTGTTTTTCTTTATCTCTTGTATAACCCATTCCTCATAACTCCAGGGGAAGGGGGTAGGTGCCTTCTGTTAATGGGCAGCTGTTAAAACCAGGTGGAGCAATGTTCCTTATCTCTTCCACAACCCATCCTCCCTCCAGGGGATATCTGCTGTTAATGGGCCATCGAGGCTCACTGCATGGCTGATACAATTACATCATCCCATTGGGAGATGTTCCACCCAGGGGAGGGAGCCAAACATTCCTACCTGGATAAAATCTGAGCTTCAGAACACCACGACAGTCTGTTTGCACTGGATTCCCAGAGGAAGACCGGACCCATCTCACCACCACTGGACCCTTTTCTACAGGATCATCTCTGCTTCAAGAGAACCACATCTGTCACTCCAGGAGGACTTAACTGGACTTCTACCAATGCCCTGACCAACAGGGTGTCAGGTCATATTCTGACTCTGTCAGTGTTTCTAGGAGTTTTTTAGTTTGCTTGCTTGGGGGTTTTTTTGTGTGGTTTTTTTGTTTGTTTGTTTGTTTGTTTTGTTTTGGGTTTGTTTGGGGTTTTTTTGTTTTTTGGGGTTTTTTTGTACTATTACATTTGTATTTTTAATATTCCTAGTTAAGAAATGTTATTCCTATTCCCATATCTTTGCCTCAAAGCCCCTTAATTGCAAAATGACAATAATTTGGATAGAGGGAGTTTACATTCTCCACTCCAAGGGAAGCTCCAGATTTCCCTAGCAGACACCTGTCTTTCTAAACCAAGACATGATGGCAGTGCCTTCCCTGCACCATCTTGCCTGCTTTATCCATCTTTGGGTAGATGGTCCTGCACTTGCCTTCCTAACTATCCCTCCTGGTGCTTTAAGGCAGGGTGTGCCTCTCTCTCTCTAGGATTTGCAAAGAAGCTATCTCATTTGGGTTCACAGGCAGAATAGTTTCCACAGCAATGCCTCAGCTTGGATAGGGCAGTCACATTACTCTTGTCTTCTCTGAGACTTTTATTTTTCCACACAAGCATCTCCTGCCCTTGAAAAGCACCTCATCTAGTGTCTGTGAGGCTTCTGCTTCTTGTTTGACATCCCTTATTTACAAAGCAAACAAAATGTTCCTTTTAACACACATCATGCAAAGTTTATTAATGAAGAAAACAATCCCAGGGGGTCAACCCAGGGGACCCTTGAAACCTGCCAGCAACAACTCTTCAAACGCTCAACACGACAGATCCTCCAAAACGATATTTCACACAATGAAGTAAAAATAATATTTTTCTTTCAGCCTTTCCAGCCGCTTTTGTGGAGAGCAGACAGAAATTATTTTCTTATTCGGCTCCCAGAGCAGAGATCTGTATGAAGCTGAGTTTATTTGTTTAACACGATGATTTCATCCTAAATGTCTTGACAGCAAATAGTTGGTGGTTTAATAAAGGCTCTTTGAAAAAAGGGACTGAGCAGTTATTTGTACAGGGAAAATGGGAAGTATGTGGCTCTCAGGAGAAGAGAGAGAAATGCCTGTTGTGATTAGGGGGTGCAGGGAAGACCCTAAAATCCCCTCTGTCCACCAGAGTAAGAACAGTGACTCTTGTGGCTCTTTTTCCTCATGGCCACCAAGATGAGCTGCTGCAGTGGACCGTGGGATTGGAAGTGGTCTGACCTTGTTATTAACAAGTGACTGATATGCCCTTCGCCCTCTGAAGCAAATGCTCTTACAGGAGATGAAAGATCTGCTGTTCAGGAAAAACAGTTTGATTATGAAAGAAATAAATAAATGATAAACAGACTTGAGACTATCTGGGGAGCCCTGTATGATGGTCAGCAGGGAAAAATGTATGCTAAAGTTATAGGGGAGCATTTCTTCATTAGCTGGAATTCCTAGCAATCAAAGAGTCCCTGAAAAGTTCACATGCACCTGTTGTCTTTGCAGAGGCATCTCTCAGGGAAAGTTTTGAACAAAGCAGATCTCACATACACTGTGTCAGTGTATGTACACAAATATATTCACCAACTGTAGGGAAGCAGTCAATGTAGTTTGGAAATCAGGGGGGTAAAGTAACAAATAGGGAGTTTCTTTCCAAAGGGTGTACCAATATTAAATCTCAAATGTGTGTGACCTGGGTTAGTTTCTAAAGCTGTAATATATTTCACAATTTTTGTTTGATTTACAGCTGAAAGCAACATTATTCAATTGCTTCTCAATTTAGCATCTCTGTGGCTGAGCAAACATGTCTAGCCACAGCAACTGAATCAGGCACTTGGGTTAAAATCTAGATTTTATATACATATGCACTTCTACAGTGACAGATTCAGTGTCATTTGATCTCAGTCAGTATTTCTAAATTCTGTTATGATTTTGCGCTTACAAAGAATATAGGCCATACCACGTGTAGACTAAGACTGTACACATCATTCTCTAATACTAATAGGTTTTAAAAATAAGCTAATAGCTTTGTATAATATTTCATGTGCTGTGTTTGTAGTTTTCAACAGCTGTTGGTAACACTTACAGGATCTTATAATGGTGCCCTGTTACATATGTGCAAGCATGTAGTAATTCTGACGAAGGTGAAACCATTAGTGCCAGTAAGCCTGGGAGTAATTATCTGATGAATTACTCCCCACTAATTCATCAGATGTGGGAACGGAGTTGTCCGACAGGTACCACTATTCCAACACGATGTTGTAGTGAGAACAAGTATTTTTATAACACAAAAAAAGAAATCTTGTGCTCACAAAGCCATTTGTGGATATTTAAATTGCCTTTTCTCATTCTACTAAAGGTATTACTTACACTAACTGGTCACTGAAATTTGAAATAAAGTTAATTGAGGACTTCAGTGGATTCTGGCATTTATCCAAGGATCATTGAAGCACTTTGAAGTGAAAAATAATTTTGGGCTATCATTTATCTGCTTAATATGGTCACATTGTGTAATGTAGTACAGCAGGATGGATGGAATCAGTGAGGTTGCAAAATTCAATATTGGCTATGTAATATTCATCAAAATATATCACTACTTATACTTACTAGTTATGATCTCTACAATAATTTCAAGCAGAAAGTCAGATAGTTTAAAAAAGATACCCAAAAAATCTGATTGTATTTAGCTTTTAAAATGTCGAAAAATACTTGATACATGAAATAAAACTGGAAATAGTGAGAGGAAAAGAGTTTAAAAGATGAGACAGCTAGAGTGTAAAACTAATGCCTGTTCTTTCAGAAATATGTTGTGGCCTACCTTCATGCATTGCTCAAAAGCAGTGAAGCAGCACTCAGAATCTGGTCTTTTAATCTACATTTTTTGCAGTATGAGCTATGTACTCCTTCCTTTGCAGAGGCAAATTAAAATCAGTGTTTGCTGAGCACTACTTGTTGAGCACTCAGACAAGCAAACACTGGGGAGGTGAACAGACTTGAAGACACATTCAGCAATGTCTGTCTGGTGTTTACAAATTCGGGGAGTAGCAGAAGGGAGGCCACTCCAGGTATTTATAATACAAGCACTGCAAGCATCTCAGAAAAAAAATCGCTGCTCAGTGATTTCTATAACATTATCAGAATTTTTAGAGCTATCATCCATGGATAACTGACAAAAATCATAGGGAAAAAACGCTTTCTTTTTGTGCTCACAAACCAAGAAAATCTGCTTTGTAACATCTCGCTATCACAGTGACGACCTTGGCTGCTGTGATCACAATATTGAGGAATTTGGGACTCATTTGAGAACACTGAGGGTTAGTACTGAGGTTTTAGATTTGATTAGGTTTTAGAATAGCAAATTTCAGCTCACTCAGAGCTCTGTTGAGAGGGATTCCATGGTAAGCTTTCACAGAGGACTGAGAAGCTAGCAAGTGCTGGGAATTTTTTCAAGAATGCTCTCCCTGATTACCCTCTATACCAAAGCAACCTGCTTGGTTGGTGTGTGATGAGTGGACATGGTCCATCTGGATCTCTGCAAAGCTTTTGATACTGCTTAGCACAGCCTCCTCCTAGAGAAACTGTTGTATTATGGTCTGGACATGTTGTTTAGGTAGTGTGGGAGCAGCTGGCAGGTGGCACCCAGGGGGTGTTGGTAAATATCCTTTTCAAACTGGCAACAAACCTCAGGGGTGCTGTTCAGTATCTTCGTAAGTGATCTGGAAGATGGATTCAAGTGTGACCCTGATGCCTTATGTTTTTTTCATGTTTTTCATGTTTTTCAGGTTCTGTGCTGCCTAGGGATGTAGTTCCAAACCTCAATTATTAAGTGCTGGTAAGCTCCCTTCACAGAGTTTGTAGAAAAAACAAATCCTTTTCCTGATGAACACCAAGGACAACTTTCAGGCCCAAAACCACAAACAACGGGGGACTGAAGGGAGGAACAAGAAGGATGAGACTTCATAACCTGAAGCTGTAGTTGCACAATTAAACCCCAATATGTAAATGGACCAAAACATATAAAAATGTGAGACCTCATGACCACTTGTCCGTTTTGTGACCATTATTCTTCCACCATGGGTGCAGCCCTAGTCAGGCTCTGTCCTGCCCAAGTTGTACCCTAAAGGCCTTTCAATAAATATCTACTTTATTCTCTAGCTCTGTCCAGTCGCTGTTTCAGGTCAGCCTTCTGAAGGTATCAACCCAATGAAATTTGCTGAAGATAACAAATTCCAGGAGGAAGTGGACACTTTGTGTGACACACCCCGCAGGAAGACCAGGATAGGCTGGAAGAGTGGGTTAACGAGGTCTTCACAAAGATCAGCAAGGATGAATATTAAGATGTTCCTTGTTGAACACCTGGAACAGTGTACTCTAGAAGTGCAGCATGGACTGGGATTTGCCTGTCTGGGGAGCAGCTCTGTGTGAAAGGGCCTGGTGGACAAAGCTCAGCATGAGTGACCAGTGGGCTGCTCTGACACAGAAAGGTGACAGGAGACAGGGTGGTGTCAAGGACATCACCAGCAGAGATGACCAAGTTGTTATCCCGCTCCATTCAGTTCTTGTCCAGCCTCACCTCAAGTCCTGTGATCAGTTTTGGTCCCTGTTGTACAAAATAGATGTGTACAAAATAGAGGGCCCAGAGAGGACCACGAAGATGATCAAAGGCCTGGGAATCCCGACATGTAAGGAATGACTGAGAGAATTGGGTTTGTTCAGCCTTGAGACAAGGAAGACTTTGGGGATATCTTATCACCATGTTCCAGTATTCAAAGCCTAGGTACAGAGAAGATGGAGTTCTTTTTTTTACAAAGAGTCAACACAGAAAATACAATGGTTATTGGATACAAATTATGCCCGGGGGGCTTCTGATTAGATGCAAGAGAAAAAATTTTCACAAAAAGGACAATCAGCCTCCAGCATGAATTCTGCATGGAAGTGGTGGATTCTGCAGCACAGAGCACTTCTAAGATCAAGTTGGACAGGGTGCTGGGCCATGTGGTAGAGACTGTGCTTTTGCCAAGAAAGATTAGGCTAGATGATCCTTGAGGTCCCATTCCAACCCGGCATTCTATGATTCTGTGATTTTGGGCACACAGTCCCTTTATCAGAGAGCAGTTTCAGTCATGATATATATGACCTATACATGGCCAAATCAGCCTTTTCTCATAGGCTGGTACCATGCTATAAAAACAAAACCTGAAAAGCAAGGCTGAGTGGTAGGAAGGTGAGACCACATAACTAAGAGAGCTAACCTGACTGGCAGCATGTGCTCCATGTTCTTAATGAACCTGTAGCTGATCTGAGGAGCAGATGAGAAACACCTTTGCCTCACTGTTGTCATCATATCACATACAAAAGCATATGCACAAAATATGGACCATTCAGAAATGGCAAGTTCTTAATAAACCTTTGCTATTTCCCAGTAGCAAGCCCAGCTAAATTCAAAGTTGTTTCAGACAGGAGTGTTTTAAACATCTTAAATTATTTTATCTGTGGATATATACTGCACAAAAATAGGTTTATCAGTTTTTAATGTGAGACCCTACAAGCCCTGGTATATTGGTGGAGCGTTCACATACTATAATTTTTCCTTAAAACCCGGATGATTTGTCCTTTGCAATTGCAACCTCTGTGGTGATTTCCACCACTTGCTTCTCTCTTCACAGTTTGCTTTACATCCAAGAACCAGAAAACCTCCTTTTCTGCCCATTTCTGTTTTCCTGAAACCTTTTATGGCATGCCGAAAGGGATAAAGGCAAAAAAAAGTCCAAGATCTCCCCTCCGTGATTCTTTAACAAGATATGCCCTTTGCTAGGAGAAGATATTTTCATCTCCTTGCAAGAAGAAAAGCTGTCCTTGATACTGCTTCAGATATCCCCTGACTAGCATGTGGGCTGATGAGTACATTGAAATAGTAACCAGAAAATTAAGATCTTAACCTGGAAAATCTGGTAATTCCTCATTTCTGTTACAGTCATGCAATTGGTGATGTTTTTTGCTCAGGACACTGGGATCTAGGTTTAATATTTAAGTTCCATCTGTAACATAGGAATGAGTAAACCAGTGCTAGTGGTTGAAAAGCTGTAAAATGTCACTTACATGCCTGACACATTTCTGCACATGTTGATTGCACAGCCCTACCTAAGAATAGTACGTCTTTCTCAGTAAAACCACAGAAGGTTAAGTACTTACAGCACAATCTATTTTTTTCATTGTAATCAACACATTTAATTATTTACAGAGTTTTATGCTGAAGCAAACCCTGAAGGACTCAGAAATCTGTTAAAAAGACTGAAGATAATTGGAGCACAGAGAGTATTTCCAATAAGTAATATGGACTATATTTAGCTGAACTAGGTTGCCTGACTTCTTAAATTTTCTCTGCACCACCAGGAAATTACAGGGATGCCTTATGGCCTGAGGACAAGGGAGTCACAGAGCTGCTGTGGTTCTCATTCTACCACCAGGCTAGTCCTGAAAATCTGACATCCAATGCTGAAGAACAGGAGACTCCCTCATTAATGAATGGAAAATATCTACCTGCAAAGCAATGTCCAGCTGTCAGGGTCATGGCTCAAGGCTTGCAAGGCCATAACATCTCATAGAATAAGAATGCTCCTCCAGCAGAGCAGATAGGAAGACTGTGTTTAGTTCATGGCAGCTTAGATGAATTTCAGTAGGTTGCAATATTTTCTGATGAAGTCAGGATGCCCACCTTTTAGTAATTATTTGAGTGTTACCACATCTGATGAATCTTGTTGAGTGTTAGACCTACACATTTAAAGTCCAATGAATTGCTCTTCAGAAAGCAACTCTGACTAGGAAATTTATCCAAAAAATTATCCAAAATTATCCGTGCTGTTTGACAACTGCTGCTGAGAAACTATTACACAGTCAATAAATCAACACTGGCCTTTCCAAATCTCATGCTACATACAGCCATATTCCATCCACACACAAAAAGATGACGTTTGCAAACAAAGTGGACTTGAAAGAACTTACTGTCTTTGAGGACAGATATAAAGCAAAACAAAGGGCATTCATAACAAAAATCAGCTCCATATCAAATGAATGGGCAGATGGGATGGGGAAAACAATCTTCTCTTTAACAAACAGACAGAAATGTAGCTTCCTAATTTTCCCACTGATGTTTGAGACAGTCTTGGTCTAATTATTCTCTTCAAGGTCCCCAAGCTAGTGTTAAGCAAATTTCAGATATAGGGAACCATAGCTTACATTTCTTAACTGACAAGATCACACTCTGTCACACTTTGGAAAAATTAAAATAATAAATAAAATATAATGGAAAAGTACAGTTTTAAAATGCAACAGCTGGAATGAGTGTATGTTAGTATGCATGGTAACTATTAATATGTTCTTAAATGGCAGTCAAAATGTTTACTTTTGGCAGATTGTGTAACATTCTCTATTAGGTACATGAAAACATCATTGTTTTACAACATGCTTTTCATTGAGGTTTACACTGTCAGTTAACCCAGGTTTTTGGCACTCATAATAATATAAGGTTTCAGAAGCAGTTTCACTGCTCTAGCCAAGACCATAATATAACAGACATAATATCTGAAAAGAAATAGATATGCTAGTCTAAACCAAAGGAAAAATAATAACTCAGCCTTACACAACTCATTTTAATGCATTAGTGCAGTGAAAGATGTAAGAAAGTTGAATTCTTTGCAGTGCCTCCACATGGTGGGAGATGAGCTCACATACTGTGACCTATCTTGCATAACTCTTGATTTCACAAGTTCTCTAAATTAACTGAAGGACATAATACAAAGAAAGGATCAGTGTCCAGTGACCAATCATGGCACAGCAGTGGTTTTAAGAGCATTTTTGCACAAAAACGACTCTACTGTTTGTAGAAACTTCCCTTCAGCAGTGAGCACACATAAGCTGTTGGTAAACACCTTGATATAAATGATGGCACCCCCTGGAGAGAGAAGTGACCATCTCCACAGGTGTTTTTACTAAGGAAGCATATCTGCATACAGATGGCTGTGCAGAGAGAAAGCAGGCTGTCATCACTTTAGAAAATAAACCTTCAAAGCATCTACTAACCAATCATATAAGAATCAGTGGTTTATTCCAGCAAGGATGCCTGTCTAATTGCATGTGGATTGAACTCTGGTAAATAGAAGTTTTCTCCTTTAGATTGCAATTTTATACAATAACAAACTTCTGCGAAGGATCTGCAGTGCCTTCTTCTGTCAGTGCGTAACTCTTACAAACTCCATGGACAAAGGACATTCTCAGTACTCTCATTTCACTGGCTTAGAGAACAGACAAACAAAAAATGCGTTGTATTTTAAAATACAGATGTCAAGAAAGTGTTTATGTGTTCCAGACAACATCTCAGGGATGGACTGAACATTGCTCCTATTTTTAGGCTATATAGGACTAAAAAAATCTTAGAGAACTACTGCCCTGACACCAACAAAATCTTGTTTTTGCAGATTTCAGCTAATGTCAGCTTATTTCCCCTGTGAACCTGATCCTGACCATGATTATAGTATCTGGACAAGGTGTTGATGTCATGCCATGATTCAAACATGATATATGGCAGATAGAACCTGGCAACTGGACCTTGTGCCCCACTTGTAAGTGATGCTCAGGGTCCTTAAGTGAAGCAGTGTTTTGCCCACTCTGCTCCTCCATGATGCCAGTGAATCTCAAACCAGTGCCCTGAGGGCACAACAAACCCACAGTAGTTTTTTTGTTTATCATGAAATTAACACAAAGCACTTTATTATTTAAATGATCAAATACTCCGTTAAATCCACGATACTATTTACTGCTTAATGTTACTATTTACTGTCACTAGTGCTATGGTTGGTGCTGTGGTATTGCTGAGAAATGAAAGAGAATCAATGAAAATAAAGGGAGAAAAAAGTTGTGATTTGCAAAATGTCAGGGGTATCTAGTCTCTAGAAAAACTTAAAAATCCTGGACAAAGTTAAACACTTAAATTTACTTTGTATGTGCAACACATCACTAGAGATCATTTATGGAATATACTGCTGAGCTAACAGACCTGTTTAATATTCTTATCTTCTATGCACCCGTGATTGTTACAATTTCAAACATCACAGGAAAAAGACACCTCACAGTATTTGTTTGCAACCATGTTGTGAATTCCTCCTCACTAGATGCACCTGGTCTGCAAACCCTGCTCCTTTTTCTTGTGTCTCACTGGATTTTTTCCTACAGTTGAACTATTGAATAAGAAATCTTTTTTTTTTTTTTTTTTTTTTTCCCCACTCTGTACTTTCTCAGAAAGAAAGAGCAAGAACCAGTTGTTCCACGGGGTTCAACACTCAGGAAGGTGAAAACAAAGAACAGAAGGACAAGTGAAAAAAGGACCAGAAGTACCTGTCTCTCACAGTATCCTTCTGGACAGGATGCCCAGCACACAGCTGAATAACCATGCCATGCAATGGGAGGGCAATTGGCTCACAGGATGAGTGTAAAGGGTTACAGTGAATGAAGGGACATAAAGCTGGCAGCCTGTCCCTAGTGGGGTTCCACACGGCTCTATCCTTGACCCTGTGCTCTTCAACATCTTCACTAATTACATGGCTGAACAACTGGAGAGAATACTTCACTGGGAGGAGCTGCTGACTGCCTGGGGGGCAGGGAGGGTCTGCAGAGACACCTTGACTAACTAGACATGGACAAGGACCAGCCATATGAAGCGTAACAAGGACAGGTGCGAGATTCTGTGCCTGGGATGAGGCAGGTCTGGTTGTGGGATGGACTGGGGAGTGAGAAGACGGAGAGACATGCTGTGGGAGGGACCCGTATGTCCTGGCCAATGGCAAGTTGAACTTGACTCAGCAGTGCCCTGGCAGCCAAGAGGACCAACCAAGTCCTGGGGCTATCAGGGACAGCATCAGCTGGGCAAGGGAGGGGATTGTCCTGCTCTGCTCTGGGGCAGCCTCACCTCCAGTGCTGGGGGCAGTTCTGGGTGCCACAGTATAAGAAAGACATTGAGCTGTTAGAGAGTGTCCAAAGGGGGCACACAAAGATGGTGAAGGGGAATCCAGGGATGGATCTGGAGACAAAGCCTTAAAAAACTGCTGCTGAGGACACTTGGTCTGTTCACCCTGGAGAAGAGGATCCTGAGGGAAGACATCACTGTGGTCTTCAACATCCTCAAAAGGGGAAGTGGAGTATATTGGAGGTACCAATATCTTCATGATCATGACCAGGGGTAGGAATTGAGGAGGTGGCATGAAGCCGAGTCAGGGCAGGTTTAGGTTGGATATCAGGAAAATATATTTCCACCAGAAGGTGGTCAAGCACTGGAGGAGGATCCCCAGGGTAGTGGTCACAGCACCAAGCCTGACAGAGTTCAAGAAGCCTTTAGACAACACTCTCAGGTTCTCAGGCACATGGTGTGATTCTTGGGGGTGTCCTGTGCAGCACCATGAGTTGGACAGGATGAGCCTTGTGGGTCCCTTCCAACTCAGCTTTTTCTGTGATTCTACGATTCTAAGCAAAACTGTGAAATAGCATTCCTTTCCCTAAGATCAATCAATTGCCACAATTAAGTATGTAGCAAAATGTGGCAGAAGTAGAGAAAAAAAAGAAGTGTTTTCTTAGGGTTTAAGTCTTGTCATACAGTACCATAGGCCTGGCTCTGTTTAATTACATGTTTTCTCACTTTTGGATGTTTGAAAAGTGTCCCAGCTATTTTTTCTTGGTGTTTCTGTGGCTTTTTAATCACTAAGAACTTTCTGACTTCTTTTTTCTAGCTTTATGGCACTTTGAGGGAGTAATACACACTGTTTTCCTTGCTGGTTTTTCTGTTAGGCAACTCCGAAGGGCCTCTTTGGTTTGGCAGCTTAGCACTGATTTTGTGGCCTATAAATGATTGCTTGTTTGCTCAGTTCAGACTTCACTACTTCTCTGGACTTTCTTTTCTCAAAATGTAGTTCTTGTTTCTCTTTCCCTGGTGTCCTAGTGTGACTTTTTGATGCTTATATCCCCAATCTGTATATTGTGTTCTGTGCTTTTGAGAGCAAAGCAGGGAAAGAAGAAGCGCGCCATTTGTTTTGAGAAAACTCATGCCTAACTCATCACACACGAGTTTTTACACTACTCTCTTGCTTTCCTTCACATGAGTGGAATGACTTAGTTTGCTTTACAGGTGAGCCTTTACATGTATGACCTGCCTTTAAATGATCCTGCATGCACTTCTCTGCATTCCTACTCCGGTGTATTCAGCTGAGGCACAGACAGACTGCAACACAGAGATCTGCCCCTCTCTTAGTTTAGCTAGCTAGGGCAGGGAAGTTTCCTGGACTGTTTTTTTCTTTTTCTTGGGACTGTTTAAAGCTGCTCCAGACTGGAAAACGCAGAGAAGCACCAAGAGCTGGCACCTGCAGCCCACCAGGTCTTGGACCTCAGCCTTTTGTCAGCGCAGGACGAGCTGGTGGGAGACTGAGGGAGCTGAGTTACACCCACAGCAAGGACTTTTCTGAATTTACCATCTCACTTCAGAGCAACAAAAGGTTTTATTGTTTCATATTACTCATTCTTTATGCTTGTAGGCACTTTGTTTGTTGAATAAATAGCTTTTTCTGAGGAAGTTGTTTTCCTGGACCGGCTCCGGAGAGCGGCCGTTTGAGTCTGCTGCCCAGAGTGACCCTATTCAGGGGTTCTCTCCCAAATTTGCCCTAAACCAGGACACCTGGTGTAGACAATACAGCTGTTAATTGAGGAGCTGAGCGAGCCAGACAGACCTAACCTGCTGTGGGGTGGTACCCAGCTCCACACGTGTGCCCAGGAAGGGGAACCTGACACTGATGTGGGAACAAGTGACTGCCTGTCTGGGATGCCTCACCCTACAGGCAGCAGACCCAAACGTAACCCTAGAGCCAGCTGCACAAAGCCAAAATGATGGCAGTGTGAGAGGTTCCCTCTGGACATGCAGGCTGCCTTCAGCCCCATTCCTTGTTCCTGATCCTCCTGCTCTCATTGCCGTGAGCTGGCTCTCTGCCTCTGGCTTTCTGTACAAACCACAAGTTCACATCACTTCATTTAAGTAACTTTTTTCAGAAAAATAATTTTGGGGGAAGAGAGACGAATAGTAGCATTGTAAGAATTTCAACTACCTTAACCTTGAGATCATGTCTTTATAACTCATCTTATTCCTTGCATGCCTTGCAGCTTCAATAAATGAGGCAAAAGTCCTCCGGAGAGCAGATTTCTTCTGTAAATAAACCTATTTTATTTCCCAAGAATCACATCCCAGGCTCTGACTGTTAAAATACTCCTGTAAAGAAAAAGACAGCACATAAGCATACAATTGGGCTACCTCATAATGACAGTATATCGGGTAGGGTGTGTGTGTATGAAATAAGTTGGATAAATGTCTTTCTTTCTTAGACTTTGAGTGCTTGGCAGTCTTCATGTTTTACAAAAAATGTACTCCCTCTCTTTCTGAAATAAAGCTAACTCCCTCCAGTTTGAAAAATTAATGGAGCCGGACAGTTTAAGCTCTAAGCACAGATCTTAATAACAAACCTAACACAACAAATGTAATATCAGACTGTCACACTCTTGTACAGGCTGTGCTGTTCCATAAACAGAGATTCCCAAGGCCTTCACTGACATTCTGCTGTGTGGGATTTCCTGATTCAATCACTGTTTTTCAAGAAGAGCTTTTGCAAGTGCTTAGAACTCATCTGTTCCTCTCCTTCCTTTTCTAATTCATTTGCACAACTTATCACACATGAGTTTTTACACTACTCTCTTTCTTTCCTTCACATGAGTGGAACAACATAGTCTACTTTACAGGTGTAAAAGCTACCACATGTATGACCTGCCTTTAAATGGTCCTGATACTTTAAAATCAGCAGTAACTTCCAGATAAAAAACCAGCAGCTTTACACTGAGGAAGCTCAATCACAAAACCATCCCTTTTTGCATCTAGGCTTTATTAACCTATATAACTCAGCTGGCCTATTGTTGTCTTCCAAGTGGCAGTGAATGAAAAGAAAGATTAAGGAACCTGCAAGCTTATAACTGTCTACGTCAGCATCTGCATGGCACAAAAATCAATGTATGTCTGCCTAGAAGATTTTTGTTTCACATGTTGCTTCACTAAGAGCCTTCAAAATTTTAAGAGGTGAATGCAATATTTTAGGACCGATGACAACTGATTTTTTATTCTATTGGACAGGAATTACAACATCCTTTTACATCCTCATGGCAGAAACAGGGAAGATAAGTAAGCAGGCAGGAAAAATCCTCTTTCCAGAATCAATATCGTTGCTCAGTCACTAAAATGTCACATTGCTAGGTGTCTGAAAAATATTTCCACGGAAATATAAAAAAATTGCTTTTAATTTTAATTAATTAATTTAATTCTAATCTTAAGTAATTTAATTTTTGCAATTATTACTTGCCAGAGAAAATCCTGGCAACAAAGTCAGGTCAGAAGAAAGGTGCTCAGCCACCGCACTGTCTTCTGAAGGTGTGGGGCAAATGTGACAGAGCTGCAAGGAGTCCTGTGTCCCTTAGAGCTTCCTGCTCACAGCCTGGTCCCTTCTCTGACCTTGCAATTACAGTATCCTGCAGGAAAATTTTGACTGGGTTTGGTGAAAAGGCCTATTTTTGAAAGCAATTGAGATGTTGAGAAACCCAGAGTCCCTGTTGAAATCAGTGTCTGGTGCCAGGCAAGGGTGCAACACTGAGGGTGTGTGACAATAGACAGTTGCCCTAAATTAACAACCCTATAGTACATAGGTTCTTGTAAGTTCTCCACAAAAATTTACCTGTTTGTCTTATAAGTGAGTATGGTGATTAACAGGGTACTTTGGGCACAGCTGCCTTTTCCCATATGACAGGCAGGTAGAATGAAAGCTACAGTCAGCACTGTTCAACAAGTGGGTCCTGCAGCTCACCAGCTAGCTCTCCATGGGTCATCTGTGGCCATGACCAATTTGGCAAAATGTGGTCCCAGCTGCTCAGGCTAGTGGCAGCTCAAAAGAGGAAGAGAGACAGAGCCAAACACAGACTTGGCAGAGCATCGGCTTGGCACAGATCATCCAGGCTAGTACACTTGAGGATAACAGCCTTGGTCACTGTCAGATCCCTTGTTTATTTCTTGCTACAGACCCCCTCTTTTGTGGCAGTATGAAATTATTTAACAGCCTGTCTTCCTGCTTGAAACTGCTAGCACTCATCACTACTTCTTTACTTCTCCTCTGTTTCCCCACTACTCTCACAGGCAGTCACATACCTTTTCCTTCCACAGATGTTTCCTATGTGGATCCCTCTTGATTCTGTGTTTCACTGGTATCCAAGATAATTCTCTCCATCCCAGGCTCCTTTATTTGTTCTTCTCTTGAATGATTTTACATAACATTCCAAATGACACTTTTATTGCAGTATTTTCATGGTCCAGCAAAATTTGCCAAGGGAGGTGTTTTACAAATAATATTATTACTTTGAGGACTTAGTCCTGTGGAATCACAGAACATGTGGTTATGTTTAAATACATTTGTTTTCACAGTGTGTCCTCTATTATGATTTTGCTTCACTGTGTGATATTGGTGCAGTAAGTGGTATTTATCTGTAAGATACCAACAACATGACCTGATTCAAGTACAACATGTTGGATTGTCTCCCTCTGAGACATGGAGGTGATACTACAACTTAACCTTGCCTGACCTTCCAGGAGAGTCTTCTAGATATAAGGCAGAACTAGCGATTGTACTGATCCAGGACAGCAGCCTGAAAAGGTTCTCACTGTTTTTTCAGAACCATCATTGATCAGGTCAGTTGGTCCAAATCCTACTTAAAGACCTGGTTTCTGTAGCTTCTAAAGTTTCTGAAGTTTCTGAGCCATGGGCGAACAGATACCTTCTGTGTGCAGTAAGAGAGCAAGTCATGGCAAAGTGAGCAGGGTGGCTGGCATCTCTCTCCTCAAAAGTGTTCTCTGCAAGCTCTTTTCTAGGTCAAAAAGTTTGGGGATGACAGTTCAGAGAAAACAGTGGGGCAGTTAACATACTGCAAAGACTCAGGGTTTCTGCCTTCACTGGTCTGATTTTATCCTTGTCACATACAAGAGCAATTACAGAGATAATTAGATTTAAATGATGCCCAAAAGATGGGATTGGCAATGGGTTACCTGTAGCTGAGAGCCCAGGCCAGACAGCAGCAAGAAGGAGGATATGCAAACAGCCTATAGAAGAAGAAGCTCAGCTGGGAAATAGTAACTTGTCTTCAGATTATGATAGAAGACATTTTCCCTGAGAAGCTTTCAAAGGCAGAAGGCTGTCTCTTAAGCACAAGGTTTATTCCTCTAGAACCAAATTATCCCATAATGAAACATCTAAATGGGATGGTTTAGCATGATCTCTATTGCCAAGTTAAGTGTGCTTTGTGCTTTCATCTGGAATTCTGGAAACATATTTGAACCAACTAATTAACTTTTTTGGACAGCTTGTGGTCCACAGACCTACAGGTTTCTCCATTATTTTAAAGGCTCTGGGAAAGTTAAGTAAGAAAGGCACCTGTGCAACTTGCAAGACTACATGTGGGGTTCAATTATCAACAGCCCTCCACTGAAAGTTTGTTTTTTGGCACCACAGGCTCAAAAAGGTCAAAGACTATATGCTGAAGGTAATAACAACTATTTAACTGCATATCCTTCTAGGGAGATAGTGGTGACCAGAGCAGGGGGAACATTCCAGCCAGGAGCTCCAAGATCTCTTTGCAAAAACTTCTACCGCCATGTATTTAAAACTTCATAGCATGCATAGTATTTTAAATCTGGTCAGTGTTATTAGAAATGAGCACACTTCATAGATGTAGGCTTCAAGCCATACAGAATTCTAGATCCACTGAGATGCTTGAAAGAAAAAAACTGATGCCTGGGTATAAATTACAATTCTCTTCTATAAGAAATCTAGGCCTCACAAAATGTTTCCCTCTGGTTGATCATTTTCATGTTTGGGCAAAGTTTCATCATGTTCCAATCTTATGAGTACCAGAACAATTCTTACTTAAATATCTTAAGCTCAGATAAAATTAAGTTTCTCTACTAAAACGAAATGTTCAAGGTCACTTGTATTGCCCATCGTATCTAAAGGCAGAGAAATAAATATGTGTCTGGACTTCCAGGCAGGCATAAATTCAGTCAAAACACAATCAGCTTTCTTTCCCCATCCTTGTATTTATCACAGGCAGAAAATTGCCTGCTCCCAAAACAGAGATGAACAAACAGCCTCATCTGCAAACGATGCTCACTGTTTCCAGTGACATAACTGAAGCAAGAACCCCAGAAAATCCTTCATGTACATATCCTCATGGCAGAGAAAAATGGCTCTTTCAGTTTTTCTCAAGCCATTTCCTATATATCATTAGGTTAAAAGAAGACAACAAGTATCTACATGAGGCCTAATACTGATTCCCAGCTCGAGTTTACATCTAGATAACTTCTATTTAAACAAGCACTCAATCTCAGGAGCTGCCTGTTTTCTTCTACACCAAAAACCTGACAGATGGATAGACTTATCTCTGGTGAAAGACCAGTAATAAAAAGAAACAAATGCTCTTCTGGTAGATTTTATTCACATTCTGGGGACACTGATGAAGCTACACACTTGCTTCCCAGGGCTTTGTGAAACTTGCCAAGCAGTTCTTCATATGCATAATTAATGGATATCTGTGATTATCAAGAAGATATTTTTAAATATACTGTCTTTTGAGAAGGAAAAAATGTTTTCCATCTCTCTTCCTTCCATTTTTCTTTTCTGGTTGATTCTTTTGCATCAATCAACAGCCTTGAAGGGGTAGATATTGTTAACTCAAATATGAACAGTAGAAAGAATAGTGATTTTATTTACTTGATCTGTCTTTCTTCAAGCTCAGCATCTTGCAATCTCTCATAGGTAGAGTGCACATGAGAAAATCAGTAATATGACAGTGCTCCACCATCACTGCTTGAATTTCTATCTGCCTTCCTTTATTTCCATGACTTTGCAGGCTAAATACCACACAACTGCTCACTCATTTCGCCCTCCCTCCTACTCACTCCCCGGTGAGGAGGAGAATTTGAACGAAGAGGTAGATGTCTGCCATGGCTTCAGCCAGGGTAGAGTTAATTTCTTCTCAGTAGCTCTGACATTGCTGTGTTTTGGACTCCAAATGAGAATGGTGTTGATAACACACTGACGTTTTTGTTTGTTGCTAATTTGTGCTTATCCTAAGCCAAGGACTTTTCTTCCCTTTGTCCCCTGCTCTACCAGTGAGGAGATAAAGAAAGAAACTGGGAGGAAGCACAGCTGGGACAGGCAACACAAACTGCTCAAAGGGGTACTCCTCATCACTGAAGGTCATGCCCAGCATGTAAACTGGGGAGAGTTACTCAGAAGGGGGGGCCAGTCTAGGGGAAGGGGAGTCTGGAATGAATTGTCAGGTGGTGAACAATAGCACTGTGCACCACTTGTTTCTCCCTCTTCATAATAATTATTATTATAATTTATGATCATGACTGTGTTTTACTTTATCTTCAAGTATTGAACTGTTCTTGCCTTAACCTACAAGTTTGACTCTCCTCCCCATTCCACAGGGGCAGGGGGGGAGACAAGGGGGGTTGAGGGAATGGCTGTGCAGTGCTGACTTTTCAGCCGGACTTAAACCATGACAGCCTCATGGGCCGAGACGAAACAATATTATAATTGAAACAAAAATGTAACTGTACAATAATAGCATAGTAGTAGTAGTGGTAGTAATGGAAAGGAGAGGGAGAAAGGGAACCCAAGATAAACAAGTGATGCACAATACAACTGCTCACCACCCACTAATAGATGTCCCGCCTGTCCCTGAGCAGAGAATGACCCCTTTTCCAGGGAACTAGACTCAGTTTATGTACTGCACATTCTTCTGTGTTATGGAATATGCCTTTCTCCAGCTGGGGTCACCTGTCCTGTTCATCCTCCCTGCCAGCTTCTTGTGCACCGCTTCACATGCAGAGCACAGAAACCAAGAAGTTCTTAGGGTAAACATTACTCAACAACAACAATATCAGTGTGCTATTGAAATTATTCTCTTGGAAAATTAAAATACAGCACTATACCAGTTACTAAGAGGAAAATGAAGTCTATTCTGACTGAAACTAGGACAGGACCAGGCTCTGTCCGCCATGCAATCCAGACTGCAAAGAGTGAGCTCTAGCAGGTAAGAAGTGCCTTTAGACAAGGCAGATAGACCAGATGTTCCTATCCCATTTTTTGCCGGATGAAGAAACTGAAGCAACAATGTTTTTTTTTTTTCAGTTAAATAAAAAAATTATGGAAGGATATATCATCTCAAAGTAGCTGGTTCCACTGCAAAATAAACAATTCCTATTAAGTTTAAATGAGTCTGATATAAATCTATGTTCAGTCGTACCAAGGATATCCAGTCCAGTAAATTATATTTCGTTATATTATACCTTTAGATTGTTCCAGTGTAGTTCTCATCTCAGTTTCCTTTGCTTTTCAAATTGTCAGTGAAATTTTTGCAACGCACTCTATTCAGGGAAGAACTTCCAGTGGGGAAACTATTTAAATAATTTTGTTATGTCTTTCCATCTGTTGGTCCAAGTGTACACACAGTTTCTACTAAATATGAAGTAAACAAACTGCTGCATCTGTCCAAGGCTATTTTGCAAACTTAACCATGTCAGCACAGGCCTCTGAAGTACTTGGATGAAATAAGATGCTTAAGTATGAATTCTTACATTATCAGTGTTATTGAGATGTTCCAAAACAATCTGGTTTATACTGAGAACAAAATGTGCCAGAATGGGAGTTAAAAAACACAAGAGCCAAGTGATCTGAGAGTCATCCTGACCTGCAACCTCCTAGCCTCTAACAACCTGCAGTTTAGGAAGTTACTGCAGGGACAAATCCATGGGCTGTCCTGTCATGAACCAAGCACAAATTTACTCCTTTGTTTTTCAACTCATTCACACTTACCGGCTCTGAGGGCTTCTGAGTTAAAAAGTTCCACATCTGCACAGTGGAAAACAGACTTCGGGGCGCTTCAGGCACTCTTATTATTTTGTTGCCCTTTAGCTCCAGAACAGCTTCCTATTTCCCCCTCCCTGCTGCCTCAATTCACAGGTGTCACTGCCTCTTTAGACTGCTTCTTTTCTGGCAGGTATTTTGTTCATTGCCTTGTTCTTCTTTTGTTTTCCCCCATGAAATTAGGAGACCAGGACTTCTGGCAATACCACAGCAGACACTACACCATCATGAGCACAAAACAGATTAATTACTGACTAAAACACCCCATGATGTGCTTACCCTTTGGCAGGTGTAGAACACTGATCAGACAACTTTGGGGAGCCCCACTGCACCACAAACCTTCCCCTGGCATATTTTGTGACCAGCTTCTCTCTTGTGGTATCTTCTCGAAAGGCTTTTGCTGAGGCCTGTTTTACACACCCCCATGCCCCTGTCAGAGACTCATCTGTGCCATCTGGTGCTTGGTCCTCCAGGGACTCCTGTAGACTTGTGAGGCACCATGATCTTTCTCACACATTTAACAGAGTGCATTCTTCCGCCTTAATTACCGTGACATCTGGAGGAAAAATAAATGTTTTCATATGAAAAAATTATATTCCTGAGAATTCATGACCACACAGCTAGCATCTGGGGAAATTACTCTCTTTGGGACAGCCTCTTGGGTATGCGGTTAGCATCTGCATGTGAACTTAAGCTGTCTTTTCAGAGGAATCCATGGGTTTGGGGCTGGTCTGCTGGAAACCATGGGGAGCCAGCTGGTCTGCCCAGGTCCAGAGCCACCTGATGAGGGTCCCATACTTGGTTTGGCATTCTGTGCCATCATTAAGCAGTCTCCTGCCCCTGTGGTTTCCAGACCAGCCATGTGGCTGTGTGATGGCATTGCAACTCCCGGAAATAGTGACAACCCTTGACTTCAGAGACCAAATAAAAACCTGCTAAATGGGCTGGGGATGAAGGGCCATGAGACTCTGGATAAAGTATGGAGCTGCCTGGTCCCTGGGTGCCAGTCCACTTTGGTCCCTGCAGGCAGGGACCAGCTGAAGCTGAACTAAGCTGATTACCTGTGCTTGCCCCTCCACGTGCCAGCTCTTCACAAGGCCTCTCTGTGCTTGCAGAGGTCTTTCTGAGCAGAGGATTTGCTGGAAGCGCATGTAGATGAAGAAGATCTCCAGGTACACCTCTCCAGTCCAGCATAAAGCTGCGTGGGATGGTCCCAACCATTTCTTGCCATGTTTCCTCTTCACCTTCCGAAGAGTAAAGTGCCCTCATAAGTAGGAAATACACAGTCCAGACCCAAAGATAAGACCCTGATGTGAGCCACCCATTAGATAAATGTTACAACCAGCTCACTGCATGGCAAGGGCTGAGTCTGATGTGTCCTGAGAGCCAAAATGACTCTCAATAAACCACTGGAAACCAGGGGGGAGGTATCACCCTCGATGCTGCAAGCAGAGACTCTTGCACTGGGTCAGCTGGGTCTGAATTTCATTCTGGTCCGGAGATTCAAACACTGGCCCCAGAGCTTTCCCCGCCCCGGGCAGTGCGTGGGCCCTCACTGTGTGGACAAAGTCCCCCCCTCCCACCCTTTCCTTGGGGCTTCCTGTGCTCTCGGGGGGTCCCCCTGGCCGCTGCTTCCCCGCAGTGCTGGTGCCTGGCTCGGTCTGAGGGGGACGGGGGAAAAGCGGGGGCGGGGAGGCGCAGATATAGGCTGGCAGATCCGATTCCCGTGCCTGACAGATTGCAAAGGCAGTGGCAGTCCCGGGGAAGCACATGGGAAACAGGGAGGGTCCCTGAAGGGAGGGTCCCGGCGACCTTGCCGCGTTGCGGTCTAGCCCTTAAAAAAACCCCAAACGAACAAACAAACAAAAAACCAACCAAAAAATACAACCAAAAGAAACACGACAACCGTACCAAACCAAGAAGTGCAAAACAAGCAAACACGCACACAACAAAAAGCCACCTAAAACGTGAAACAAGACCGTGTCTCTGGAGGACACCGGAGGCGATGGGCGCTGTGTCCCGGGGGACTGCGGCTCCGTGCTCAGCCCACGGGTGCGCAATTAAATAAATCCCCGCTTGGCGCTCCCGGCCCACGTGTGCGAAGCCCGGCGGGCGGAGGGAGGGAGACTAACTCCCCCCCGTTTTTAAAACCAGGTTTGTCACCGCCCGGCTCTCCGGTGCAGCGGAGGACGGCGCGACCCCTCCCCGGTGGCGGCCGGCCCGAGCTCCGCGGGCGGCGCGGAGGGGCCGCGGTCCCGCCGGGAAAAGGCGGCAGCGAACGAAACCGGGGCCAGGGTTGTGTTCTACGGCCAAAAAAAAAAAAAAAAAAAAAAAAAAAAAAAAAGGAAGAAAACGTCGGCGGCTGTCGGAGGGGACGTCTTTTTTGTCGCTTCAAACGCTGTAGCCCGAGCTTATCAAGTGATCTTCGTGACCGAGCGTTCTCACTGTGTGTTCGGTTTGTTTTTCCGGGACCTAAGCAATTTTTAATGTACTATACACTTCCCGCTTAATCCCCCTCGTTTATTATATAATTACGGTTTCAAAGTGATTATGTAATTAAAATCATGTTTCACTGCAGCGTACTTCAAAAGGAAGGCAAACTTCCCTAGCATTATTTGCCGGTGATGTCATAATTTCCCTGTGATATTTAAAATAAATACATTAGTCCAAGAATTCTAAACATGTCTGAAAGTATATAATGGAATTGATTGGCATAAAGCAACGGTGAAACCTATCACTAGTTTAATATATTTCTATGCTCCCATGCAGTGTAAATTATAGGATAATGGGGTGCAGGCGATGGTAAGCTCTGTTTATATAATCCATTTCTTCACACAAGTTCCCATTGCTTTTCCTTCCCTTTGCTGTATGTGGTGGTTCTCTGATCCTACTGACCTCAGCCATGTGTTTTCACTTTTTCTTCTGATCTCAATTCCATGACCAGCGGGGAATAAAATACAAATTGAATAGTAACCATTCACAGGCCACTCTTTTCAAACTGTTGTTAAGCCTTCTTTGTCTTGTCTAGCAATTGATAGATAAATGTGTCGTATTTTACCCAAGTCTTTCTTCTCTCCTTGTAAAGCTTTGTTGCCCCAAGTTCCTTAGTCCATCTTTCTCTTTTTCTTTCTAAAGAAAATCATTTCATCAGGGCTTGTCACCGAAAGGGACCCTTCCCTTCATTGGCAGTACAACGGGTGATGGCTAAGCAGCGGAATTGGACAAAAATATCCGAAGGGGGAAATAAAGGAATTCCCCCAACATTTGGTCGGATCTATTCCCAGCACGACTGGAGGTTAATTTTAAATTTGACTTGTTTCTTCTGTACACGGTAAATAAAGTGCTCCCTGGGCTGCACGAAGTTCCTTTCTGAAAATGAGAAAGTTAAGTACCCGAAAAGGGAAGAAAATAAGAATTTTAAAAAACCAAAACAAAACAAAATAATAATAAAAAACCCCTCGTCTTTTCCCTCTGCATGTCTCTTTTATTTCAAACCTGCTTTCTGCTCTCTCAGGCAGGGCCGACGCTGTTTATTCAGCTTTTCTTGACAATGAAAATCAACTAAAAGAAGTTTAAACGATCTCCTGTTATTTTGGGGCTTGTTTTTCCAGCGGACTTCTCCCGGGCTGCTTCTTTGGGGATATAACGCAAAAGAAAATAATTTGGAAACCCACATAGAAAAACATGTCATCAATCCCGTGCCCTTTATTTGATAAAAGAAAAAACTCAACGCGAAACAATTGTCGTGAAGGTTTCTTCCGTGATCATCTAAACTGCAGAACAGCGATGGTTATAATTATTACCAAACTGCCAACATGCTGAAGGCAATCTGAGATATTTTAGCATCTGTATTTTAAATAGCTTGGTTTAAATGTCCCTCTTTTTTTCTTTTTAAAGGCTTACTCCACCTCTATTGCAACCCGGGGTTTAGCTATTAACAACTGTTTTAAAAGCGGTGGTTGAGAAGAGGGATCTTTTGTTGTGCCCCTTTTTGAAGAACTCCTGCTCATAAGCAAACATTTTGAAGAGTGCATCGGTCTCTAATCAAAATAATCCAGATTCTTGTGTGAAAGGTAAATATTTTGCAACCACATTACTGGAGCTGAAATAACTAAACAAGTCAGACACCGAAATTAGCAACGTGGTGAAGTGTGGGCAGTGAGAGAGCTGCAAGACGGAGAAGAGATCCTCTTAACCTGCCAAAAGCTGTCGAGTGTTTCTTCAGTAGAAAACGCTGCAGTGAGGTTTCGAAGGAAATGCAGCTTAGTAGAAAAATAATTTTAGAAATTTTTCCGGAGATAACGACCGTCTGAAGTGAAGCTGTGTACCTGTAAAACGAGCCCCTGTGTATCACATGCTTCATATTAAACTTTCATGCAGTTTTCCCTCGCTGTTTTTTTCCAGCTAAAGGGTTCTTATAAACTTTCCTTCGTTTATTTAAGTCTGGTTTTCATTGCTGCAGTTTTGCATGGTTTGCCTTTGTTTAGTTTATTAACCCACAGGGTTACTTTAACTAAATATTTGGGCTGAATACTTTGGGGTTGGATTTCAACGTTTTCTAACAAAATTACTGAGTTTTTTGAAGCCACACAGAGAACTCTGTGTTGACTTTATTAGTCAATTTAACAGGCTATAAGGAAAATAAAAATAAGAAACATACTAGCGTATCCCCTCCAGTGGGGATTGGGGTTGAAACTAGTCCCTTTTTTAGTTTTTCAGATGCCATCGAGGCTGCGTTGACTTTCCTAAAGTTTTAACAGCATTGTCAGATGTACAGCACCTCTGCTCTGCCGAAGCCCCGCGCGGTGCCCGATGCCGATCACGGAGGTATTTTTTAAGCCCCACACGAAGGGGGAGGAAAAAAAAAAAAAAAAAAAAAAAAAAAAAAAAAAAAAAAAAGTACCTCTCTTTGTGCTTGTTGCCTCCACGCCGCGGCCGAAGGGTGAGGGGTGGCCTGCCCGCGGGGGAGGGACGGCCAGGGAGGCTCGTCCGGCCCCGAAGGGAGCTCGGGGGGACCGGGCTCAGCCCTGCTGCAGCACCGACAAGGGTGCGGGGGCTGCGGACTCGGACCGAGTCCGGCCCCACGTGCCACCCGAGGAACATTCCCCACACACACATCCTGCAGCCTCCCGTTGGGGTTGGCATGCTTATTTTGGGTGCTTCTCGCTTAGTTTAGTTTAATTTAGTTTAGTTTCGTTCTGTTTTTGAAAGCATTTGCCCTGATGACTGGGACAAGTAGTAAGTGGTTAGCCGCGGAGATATGGGCATTTGGAGGGAGGGCGAGCTGCAGGCAGTCATGTGTGTTGCGAACAGGAAGCTCTTCTACAAAAAGAAACCAAAATCTCCCCGGCATGGTGTCACTTGCCTGGATTGCAGGACCCCTGGAGCAAAAGCAGGGTGGCAGCAAGCTGGCCAGATGTTCAGTGCAATGCACTGTCAGAAGGAAACCAGGACACTGCTCCAAGATACTGCTGTGGATACCAGTCATCAATCCGTACACAAACCCTTCCATCCCTGTGGATTTTCTTTAGGGCACACACCTCTCTCAGAAGGTAACTGTCCAGTGCTGTGCTGTGCACATCATAGGGTGCTCTATAGATGGGTCCAGCCCTTGAACAGTGTGCTTTTATCATTTAAAGGCTGGTAACAGCTCCTGGGGAGAATTTTCTGTGTGGGAAATGGTAAGTGGGGAGAGGTAGGGAGCTTAGAGCTCCCTTTTCCAATAGGGATCTGCAGCGGTAGATAATCTCAAACCTCAAAGAAGACAGAGGAAGGGAATCAGAGTGTGGAATGCTACAACAGCAATGAGACATGAAGACCAGTCAGTTGATGTCTGCTCCCTTAAAAAAACCAGAGCCAACAGAAAGATGCAAGGAGGGAAGAGGATGGGGCCAAACTGGGAAGGAGCCTTGCAGGGCATCTTTGAAGGAATAAATAGAGACAAAAGCTGTCTTTGTCACTGTCACAGAAAGAGATACTGAAGCTTCCAAAATGCAGAACACCACAAAACGAAGTGAGAGCTATGCCTGTGTGCGTGAAAGAGAAAACCCCTGTGTAAAATCTGGGTGGACATAGCCAGGAAGTTAAAACCTGCAGAAAAGCCTGATCAGAGCTACAGACAGGTCACATGCCTGAAAGAGGTCCAGCAGGTCCATGGCCAAATAATGGAGGCACAGTCCAACATTTTAGAAAAAGCAGCTGCTTTTTTAGTGATGTTAGTACCCACTAACCACTCTTATGACTTTGAATCTCAGACCTGGATTTTAGAGAGTAATGTGAACCCCAAGATAGATCCATTAGCCAATCTAGCAGGGAGATGTGCCTTCACTTGTTCTAGGAAGTTATCCACAAGGCCTAGGAATGAAAATGCAGAACTCATGCAATACTTCTCAATGGCAAATCAGTCAATCCACAATGACCAACAATAACCTGGCAACAAATGTATGTCATGTCTGTCAATGGGATTAATTCAGTGTAAAAATTAAGTTGTCACTTCTGATAGAGCAGCTCACTGCCAACACGCAATAGTGGACACAGAGGTTGTCCACTGCTATCTGGATAACAAAATGTGAATGTGTAACTCCTTAAAACATGTCCCATTCCATATATTAATGTAACATTGAGATGCTTTTTCTGATATCAATATGAGAAAGTAAAAGAGCAAGAACTGTCTTCAAATATTATTATATATTTTTGTTTTACTTGCCATTGTATCTTGCAAAATACTTTGTGGTCTCTTGAATAGAAATGGGCAGCACAGAAGGTCTGTGTTAGAGTCAGGCTTAGGATTCAAAAGAAATGAAAGCTTGGAGCTTACCTAATAGTGAAGAAATAGAACAACTTCTAGAAAAAGCTAATAAATGTTTACTCTGTTAAGTATTGCTTTTATTTCTCTCTCTCATAAGTGATCTTGCAGTACTATTATTCCAAAAAATTAAAATTACTGTATTAAAACCAGATTTTCTAGAGCTCAAAATTTTCAGCAGCAGTCTTTTATTTCACTATGTAATAAGAAGATACAAATTTAGCTTTTTGGAAAAGTTCCATGTTTTCCTTCACTCTTAAGAGTCAAATCTGAATAATGATTGGTCATACCTCAGTCTGAAATGTGCCGAAATATGGCAGCAGTAAGAAGGGCAAATGGGCTAGAGAAACCTGGATCAAATGGGGGAAAAAGAATGAATTGGGAGAGGAACAGGTTAAAAGATGAAACAGAGTAAAAATGTCATGATGAAAAAGACACCAAAGACAAAAGTTGTCTGCAGTAACTGTGTAGCCTGATAATCACTTCCATCACTATTACTCCCCATTCGACATGCAGTTGAGAAAAGCATTATTAAATCTCTACTTCAGACTTGACACTATCAAAATCTTTAGATTTTCATCTTGTTAAGTATATGATATTACAAAACTTTCAGTCCCAGCTCTCAGCTGCAGTTTCCTGCTTTGCAGGGTCCTGAAAGACATACTTCAGCTCTGACTTTGTCCAATATGTTAAATCCAACTGCAGCCAACTTTAATTAACAAAGGAAGAAAGGGTGAACCAATTATTAGTTGGCAGATCTTCCCTGCCTGTCATGTTGGAAATCACCTTCAATGGCTATAGGATGAAGAAAAAAAAAAAAATAGAGCTTAGCACTCATTATATATAGGACTGAAGATATGTCTTAATGATACTGTGTATTAATTTTTCTTTCTGATTTGAAGCATGGCTATTCACATCCCTTGGCACTGCAAGCAGTATTTAAAAAAAATCCTAATGAGAAAAACCACCCCACAGCAGAACAAAACCCACACACAATAATAATAAATTACATAATTACATAATTATCCAGTAATTTGAAGCAGTGATATACAGCCCACAAAATAAAAATCATTCCCACACCCCCAGTTTTATTTCTGTGTGAGTTAAATGCACATATGGAGGGGTGATAGATAGACACTGTTTATATCGAACATGACAGAGCACTTAGGCACAGAATAGAGTAAGATATCAGATTTTAATGCCATTAGTATTTTCCTACTGCAAATTGTGGAGATGAGAACTCTGGCCTATCCTAATCAAAGATGAGAAGCAGTTTCATCAGTGCATTTTTCCTAATGAATATTTTAGAGTGTTGAGTATCTATAAGATAAATGCTTAAGTATTTGTTATGTAGAATTTTGGTTTAAAAAATTAGAAAAATTGAATAAATGGTAGCAATATTGGTGTGATACAGTTTAAAAGGTAGATGGGATTGACTGTCAGATGATCTGTGTGTGGTGACTCACATGGTGGCTATTTCAAAACAAGACAGACGTTTCATATGTGTACCATGTCATCATTGATACTTACCATATTTTATGTGCTAGTGGTCTTGATCCTTTTTAGAGGTTTCTATTGTTGTGGGCACTTGAGGATGTGGAGTAATAGACAATCTCTGCAATTTAAACTGAGAAGCCAGATGTTGAGTTAGATGGGACATCAGGACACAGAGAGGTAAACAGACCTCCCCAAGAGTAGGCAGCAGCTCAGTGCTACTTTCCACTATGAGTTTTCTTTATTTGTCCTCACAGCAAAGGCTAAACCCCTTTTTTTGTTTGTGAAAGCTAAAATGAACTGTTTGTGTTGCACAACACAAGAGGAAGCAATGCACTATTTCTGCAACTGGCTTAGTGGGCTTAGGAGAAGAAGTATAGAGGTGTTGCAAATGCTGTCTGCTGTGAGTATATGCCAGTGTATTCAGCATTATAGCTCATAGCTGTGACACCAATGTAACAACCTTTATGCAAAATATTTATATGCACTGCCACTGTGTCTTGTACAGTATTTTGTGAGATGGAGTGTTCATATATTTGTGTAAACACATATATGCATGGAAGTACTGAAGTGATGTTACAATCATCAGGGGAAGTGTGTACTGTTGTAGTTCCCCCAAGTTTCTCTGGGTTGTAACACTCAAAGAGGCATTTGAGAGAAACAGAATTAAAAGATAAACAACTGTTTCTGGGTATGTTTCATTGACTGGGTGAGAAATTAGTGTCTTGTGATAAAGACAGTGATGGCACCATGATTACAGGCATTAGTGTTATCTGTGAGAGAATATTTAATTTTCCTGTGTTTTAGACATCCTTGATAAGAAACTACTGTGTCAGAAATTGTGATAAAAGAAAAACTCTGGACATATTTGTTACAGAAATAACATTTGTCTGCAAAAAACTTATATTGACTGTCTTGTACTAAATTGGAGATGGCTGGCTGTTCCTGTAGTACAGCATAGGTACCCTGTTCACTTGACAAAAAAAGCAACTCACCAAACTTTTAGAAAAGGACTGTCAGTACAGATGCGTAGATATGTATTTAGGTGGTCCAAAAATCTGGCAAATCAGTTTCAACTACTGGTTACAGATTTTTGTCTGCTCTATTCTAGAAATTGGTGCTGATTTGAATCAGTAATTTGTGGTGTATATTTTCTGCTGTTATTTTCTTATTGGTGCTACTAGAAGTCTGTAAAAATCCTCCTTTACCCCCTTTAAAGGTCTTCATTTAGGAGAGAAAAAAAAAATCTAGTGATTTTCAAAATATATTTCCTTCATGTCAGTGTTATGATGTGAATGACAGGCCTAGCATTGCTCTGTTACTCCTAAGTGAAATGCAGTCACTTTCCAATGTAATAACATATTCGAGAGCACAGTGCAGTTTGAAACTTGTGAGGATATATGAAATCGTCCTCCTAATCTATTAAATCTGAAACATAAGGAAAGACACAGTGAACGTTCATCTGTGTCAGCTCATGCCCATTTGCACAGCACTAACCAGTCTCTCCTGGTTTTTAAGTCAACTTTATGAACACAGACCAAGTTAGATACCTCCATGTTTTCTGAGCTCAGATACTAACAAAAGACAACATTATCCTCCTGTTCTTTCAGGATCTGGTGCTGAAAACCACCACCATCCTGACTGACAGAACAATTAGTGTTGTCAGCAGAGAAAACAGTCAGCGAACCAGCTGAAGGCCAACGTGTTTATTTTCCCACTCAGAGATGTAGTCTTCCCAGGTGGAGACTCTGAAAACATTCCTGCTAAAGCTGACATGGTTTTTACTTCGGTGAGGGATCAGTCTACCCTGAACAGGAAATTAATCCAAACATTTAAGAGAAAGCACTACAAGCTGCATCGAGTGCAGGGGACGTACAGCTATGCCACTGTCTCCACATGGAGAAAAATACCTCTTTTTGAGAATATTAATTTTTTCTGGTTGGTTGTGTTCCAAGCTGACCACATTTAAATGATGAAAGAGGATAGTAAGGCTAGAAAAACTGCATAAGGCAGCATGAGGTAACAGCCTATTAGACAGGACTTGTAAGCGCCATCACACAACCCTTAAATTAAGTTCAAAAATGAACTCAGAGTCCGTTTTTTTCTTCAAGTTATAAACATATTCCCTTGTTTTTCTTCCATTTCCAAATGTCTCTTTGTATAAAAGCATACTACAGTTAACAGCACTGTGTCTCCTATCTGTCTATGAATTGTACCTTTTCTATTGAAAACTACCGTGCAAATTTTCTGAAAATCAGTTCAGCTAACAAAGCCAGTTCTCTTTCTGCCACCAAACACACTATTTCTTAAGACATTTCTATTAGATGGTATCAAATATGGTATCAGAGAAGCAACACAGGACATGAAAGAGAAGTTTCAGCCGTCTTTTTTATGCCTTTCATTGGGATACTGCAGTAGAAGTGAATGCTCTGTGGTGTAGTGGCTTTATTTTTAGAAGTCCTACCAAATACTAAAAGTTCCATTTGTATCAGCAAGGATGAACTAATTTCTGAGTTACTGATTATGGATTCTGAATGGAAGTAATAGCTAGAAGGAGATAGAAGGCATCCATGTGTAAAAATGTAAACTGTTTAACCTGCAAAACACTGTAATTTTGCAATAACTTGTATTGAGCATTTTTCAAGACAGGCCCATACAGCAATGGGGAAGGGTGATGTACAGATAAGAGAAGGGTTTCCACAAGCACAGCCCCTACCAGAGCCTGTATGTGGTGGAAATCTTGGACTCTTAGTGGAAATCCTAAGTAGTCAGCCAACCTCCATGAGCAAATGAAGAAATACACAGTCCTAGCTGGAGGAATTTTATCTGCAGTACAGTACAGCACAAGTACCTGAGATGAAAAGGCAGATAAAAATGTCGACACAAGCAGCTGGTGCCTCTGTGCTCCAAACCCAACACACACAGAATGCCACCTAAGCCCCTTCTTCCTTCCCCTTCTGCATCATCCTTGGTGGAAAGCCCCTCTTCATTTGGTGGAAAAAATCTGTTTTGGAGGTTTCTGAAATGTGCTATTATCAAACAAGAGAGTTTTTTCTTCTCTCTTGTGACAGCTATCAGATATTTTGTGTCACAGCTGCGTTTCAAGAGCGTAAAAAACTGATTTTAAAAAAAAATTATACATGTTGCAATGCTGGGGTTTTAAGATTGATGTGGAACAAATACAGCAGGTTAGAGAGAACACTTAAGGAAAGCAAAATACAATGTTGATTGTCTTTTTACTGCCTGAAAGCAAGACAGCAGTCTCCTGTTAAACCCAGAGCTGTTCCCCAGCAGATTCCTGCACGGGTACAGTGCTGCTGAGGCTCAGAACCAAGGAGAGCAGGATCCTGGAAGCAGGGAAAGCACCCGATATGGGATGTTGAGCTTTTTTGCTTTGCTGTGAGAGCAGAGGGTGCAAACCAGAAAGGGTGCTTCAGCAAACTGCAGAAATCAGCAGTGCTTGTGGTGTTAACCCATGGTGTGTTTTGCTTTGCAAGCAATAAAACATCTCTTGATTTCAAATGTTGCCTTCCACAGCTTGCCCACACCCTCAACCCCTAGTCTTAGCACTGCTGACCATTTTACCCTGCAGTGTACCCCCTCAGGTCTTTACTGTCTCATAGACATGCTAATTAAAACTAGTCAGCTGAATGAAGAAAAAATGTAGTAACCCCCCCCCCCCCAAAAAAAAAAAAAAAAAAAAAAAAAAAAAAAAAAAAAAAAAAAGAAAGAAAGAGCCCCCCAAAACAAAACTCTTCCTATCTACTGAGAAATCTATTAAGAGATGTATGCAAACATGCAGAGGTTTAAATTAAGGAGCCTGAGGTTAAAGGCTGAGAGCACTGTGGATCCCAGAAGGACCTCTCTGCCATGCCGTAAAGCTCTTCATGCACTGCAACACTGGCTTGTCACAGGGCATTAATTAACAAGGGTCTAACAAATGTATAGAGAGGGTTTTTTTTGTAGGGTTGGTGAAAAGGGCATGTGGATTCGTTTTTAAAACTGTTTGTGTGTTTAGATACATAAATTTCAGTGATGTGGGCATGCAGGTACATTTCACCACTGCGTTCTTCTCCCCCTAGGTGCAAAATTTCATCAGCATCAAGGATATTTGCTGAGCTTGTTTGCTTTCTGCCATCTATGACTTCAAGTATTTACTGTCTCTCCCCTGTTGTTGTCCCTGTCCCTGTTGTTGTCCCTGTCCCTTCTTCCCATCCTCCTGTATTCACCAGCAGATGTTCACCCTCCTCTGTACTCCACAGTGTGGCTGCATCCTTGGGTGGTCCAGCTTCCCTTAGGGAAATCAAAAACCCTTGAAAAAGAAAATGGAAGCTGCAGGAAGGCAGATAAAGCATCTTTCTTCCTCTTACTTAAAAGTACAGCACCACCAGCATATTTTCATTTCTTTAAACAATCTGGGGATGGTGATGCCTCTTCCAACAACTGTGCCTTTCTCTCTGATGCTGATCTGGTCTGGGTACCCATGCCTGAAAAGCAGAGACCTGCACTCTGGCAGAAGAGTGAGTAAAACAGCAGGAGAACAGTCTGTGCTGGTGGTGCCATTCTTGGGGACAGCAGGCATTTAAATGAGGGGAGAGGGGCATTATGTGCAGGTCAATGGGAAGAGAAACCACAGCCAGGAAAATAATGGATCTGCACAATGAATGATCCATCTTGCGGGGGACCATTCCTATGGTGAGCAGCTCAGTGGCACTGGATGACATGACCTCATGCCGTGCCTCTCTGGACTGCAGAATTGTCATCTTCATCCAAGCCCAGGGAAACAAAGTGAGGTACATTTGCATAAGTCTTTGTCTTCAGGACAGGAGCAAAGATCTGTGCTGGGTAAATTAAGAACCTGCTATCCAGGTAAAGTAATTTGCTGGCCTGAGAACTGGGGGATGCTGCTCCACTATTGTGAGCTAAAATTCAGTTTTGTAATCTGAGGCTTAATGCATGACTCGTGACATAAGCCCTTGCCGTACTGATGGTATCCTCCTGGGAAATGATGCATCTGGGTCAATGGCTGTGCCTGCATTTTCTTTCTCAGGACTGCTGCTATGTGACCTGAGAGTGGCAAGATCAGGGAACCAGCATGGGGGGATGGAAGGGAACGTAATCCCAGGGCTACAACCGTGGTAAAAGGCAGAGCATTTCTCTTCCTCAGGTCCAGGCTGGACTGTGGAATGTGGGAAAGAGCCTGGTGTCATGTCCAGAACAAAGCAAGCAAAACTCAAACTGGAAGAATCAAGTGGTCTGCCAGATAGCTAGGTTAGAGACTGGGACAGGATTGAAGGATCTCCTCTCCTGTGCCTTCCAATGTCCTTCATTGCTAGAGCCCTTAGCCCTCCTCTTCTTGCTTAGGAGCAGCCAATGATTTTCAAATCTCCAGCACTCAGGAAGCCAAAATCCCCTAGAGAGTCAAGCTAAATTGTTAGCATTCACATCCTGTTTGAAATTCACTCAAGCTCGCAGCAGGATGTTTCTGTCACTCTAGTGCTTCTGTCGCTTGCGACTGTCTGCAGCCTCACTTCAGATGCCCAGTTTTAGTTTTCTGATGATCCTGGCTTTAGTCATGTCTGTGGCAAGGCCTTTGTAGGGGATTCACATTTCAGAGCATGGCTGGGACAGTTGAAAGTATAGGGTAACAATCCAAAGATGCTTCTGCACCTTTGTTGGGTGTCAGAGTGTGCCAATCCCTAAACCGTCCACAAAGGACATTGCACACCCATAGAAAGTGTGTAACCTAAAAGCTAATCCAAAGTGCAGTGGTCTCCCCCTGTGAAGGCTCCTTGGGAGACTTCTCCTGGCTCATGGTGACCCAAGTGTGTCAAAACCATAAGCCCTTGCAAGGTTATGTTAATTTATTACTTGTTTTTGGGTAATTCCCCAGGTCTGGGCTTTTACCCCTCCTGATTGGTTCTTTTAGGATCCTCTCCCTAACTGGTCTCTAGCCCAATTCCTTTCCCCATTGGCCAAGTTGTGAAACCCCACCCCCTGGTTACCCTATATAGTCCCTGTCCCCTGGATCTGTCTGGCTCTTCCTCCTTGGGTTCTTCCCCTTTGGATGTCATGGGATAAAGAAGATCTTTGAAGGAGAGAAGAACTTGTCTTGCTGTTTTATTCCTGCACCACCCGAGGTGGCAAGTGTGGATCTGCTGCTCAGGCAGCTTCACAAAAGAGCAAATCACTCAGTGTCTGAGAGTGTCTGTGCCCCTGTGTTCTGATTTAGGGCAAATATGGAAGAAAACCCCTGAAATAGGGTTCCTCTGGAGACCAAACCCAAACGGCCCCACGCCCCAGCCAGTCCTCAGAGAAAAGTAGAAAAAACTATTTA
Source organism: Chamaea fasciata (assembly GCF_029207755.1). Classification (NCBI taxonomy): domain Eukaryota; kingdom Metazoa; phylum Chordata; class Aves; order Passeriformes; family Sylviidae; genus Chamaea; species Chamaea fasciata. The sequence continues at coordinate 3,135,131 of NW_027094089.1, read as the reverse complement.
CTCAACAAACAAAGTGCCCACAAGCTTAAGGAATGAATAATATGAAACAATAAAACCTTTTGTTCTGGAGTGAGATGGCGAATTGAGAAAGTCCTTGCCATGGGTGTGGCTTGGCTCTCTCTCAGTCTCTTATCAGTCCCTTCCGAGGTCCAGGCCCCGGCAGGCTGCAGGTGCCCGCTCTTGGTGCTCGTCTGGGTCTTTCAGTCCAGAGCAGGTTTAAACAGTCCCAAGAAAAAGGAAAAAACCAGTCCAGGAATCTTCTTTGCCTCAGCTAGCTAAACTAACTAAAAGCAAAAAGATTTCTGTCCTGCAGCTGTCCATGCCTCCGCTGAACAACACTGTCTGGAGAAAGAAAAAAATGCAGAGGAGTGAACGTTGTTTTTCAAAACAAACTGCCTGTTTCTTCTTTCCCTGCTTCACTCTCAGAACCAGTCTTTAAGGCACAGAACTCAACATACAGCACAGACAGAACAGACAACTGGGGATACAAGCCTCATAAAGTCACCCTAGGACACCCCATCACACAGGGTGTCTTTTCAAAGACGCTTCTGAGGGGGAAAGTCACGGCATCTTCACCATCAGACCAGACTGTGATATCACAGCAGGAGTGTGACCGGAATGGTTCAGGGCAGGGTCTCTCTTGCAGGCGATTTGTGTGCAGGGTGAGCCAGGTCCCCAGGGGTGTTGGTTAAATGGGTAGATGTGGATGTGACTGGAGGTCATGATGAGCTTCACAGTAGGTAAGGAGAAGTCCAAATCTGGTGAGCATCAAAGTAAAGGAAAAAGTTTGTGAGTTTAAGACACTTTATAGTAGAAAGAAAAGGCTTCTGGAGGACATTGAGAAACAATGATTTCCAAGTGTTAATGTAGGCCAGGAGTGAAAGCATCTGATTGAGAGCCCCACACATCCCTGGAGGATGGTAGAGAAGTGCTGAGAGCATAGGAAACCCAGCAATTTGCTGAAGTATTTACCATGCTGTCAAAGAATTTCCCATTCAACCTTCCTCTTTCAATTTTGAGCAACAGTGATGGGAAAAGCTCAGAGAAGTAAGTGGGAGCAAGATCTCCACAAGACCTATGAGTCCTGTCAAATCTCTAGCATTTAAGAATCCCTTCCTCTTTATGCCTTCCTACAGCTGAGATTATCTCTCTCACATTAGTGTGGCAAAGTCCTCCTCTCTCTCTCTCTCTCTGTCTTCCAACAGTAGCTGTAGCTGCCACCCAGCTGTGCTAATCCAGATGTGCCTTGCAGTGCAGTTCTGGGCAATGGGAGTCTGCAGCAGAGTGCCACTGCTGTGGGTAAGCCTCTGAGCCAGGCACTGCCCTCCGCACTACTCTGCTAAGCAGAGCATCCACCAGCTACAGAGTGTGCAGCTCTTCTCTCTTCTCCACAGTTTGCCGTGATGTGTCAGACAGTGCCCCAGCCTACATCACCTCACACTCCTGGAGCGAGGTTAGCATTGAGATGTCTGCTTTGGGAACTTGGGTTGTAGTGTTTCCCAATAACTCACTGCGTAGAGATAAAGTGGTGTGCATTGTCACTAAAGAGATAACATGAGAGGCTTTTGTAGATTGGCACACACGCCTGGTCTGTGCCTGTCTGAGGTATGGATGTGTCACAAGCATAAGCCAGGACTGTGCTTCAGTGCTCATGGAATTTGCTTGACATTCAGCTCTCATGCAAAATATGTGCCTCAGAATCTAGTTTCATTTCTATGTGTTACACACATTTTTAGCCATGATGGGCAGGAAAAAAAAATTATGAGAATGGTAACCAAGTGCAAATCCTTGTCATGCTGAGTTTTCAGGTAGACTGGGAAAGAGCTCTGAAGTGGATGAACTGTCTCATTCATCTCAACAGCCATCTTCAAGGCTTTCATTCTACAAGCATAAAACCCAATGCTATTAATGGTTTACTCCTTGCCTATGTGAGCAGGAGGCTGTAGTGAACATAGCCTGAAATCATTCTATTCATTGCTCAGAGAGCAGTCATGGTGTTAGGCCCATCTCTGTATCTCAGCTTTTGCCTTAAATTGTGGACTTCTAAGCAGTTAATGCACTATCTTGCATTCCAGCATCTGTCATGCACAGACCAGACCTGTCATGAACCCAGAAGGGTGCCAAATGTCCTGCACAAAGCTTGTGTCCTCGGTTAGGTGGTTAGTGGCACAGAAACTTCACCACTGAGGGGGTAAAAGATGCACACGAGGTTAAGCTAATCCTTTTTGGATTTTGCTGGGACAGACAAGTAGCGCTCACACCTTCAGGGCCAGTGAAGATGCAAATGGAGGTACTTTTCCTCACTGCCTCTTGGATAATGTCCTGGGTTGAAGTATATTCTATCACCATCTTCATGAACTGTTGAAACCAGGTGAGGCAGTGCTCCCTGCCTCCTCCACTCTGGCTTATCTTCTGTTAATGGGCCCATCAGCACCTTTGCTACACAGCTCACAGACAACCCCCTCCTGGACTACCTCCTGTTAATGGGCCCATCAGGCCTTATCACATGACTCACCATCCCATTGTGAGATGCTCTGCCCAGAGGGAGGAATCAAGCATTCCAGCCTGGATATAAGCTGAGACTCTGAACACCAGAGGGGCGCTTACCCACTGGATTCCCAGAGGACCCGAGCTGCCAGACCTTTCTACAGGATCACTGCTTCAGGAAGACCACCTGGACTGCTTCCATCACTCCGCTCAGGTTGTATTCTGACTCTGTCAGTGGTCTTTTGTATTATTGCATCTATTTTATTTTACTTTCTTTTCCTTTTTTTTTTTTTTTTTTTCCCTATTAAATTGTATCTCTGACTTGGAGCCTCTCATTTGTTTTGCTTTCAAACCACTACAGATGCCTAGGTGCACACCTAACCAACATGAGCACGGTAGCAGGAGAGCAGGCATGCCGCAACAGGGACCTGATTCCAACCTGTAATGCAGAGGTTTCTCCAGAAATACTGCACTGATCCTGTCCCAAGCAGTTGTCTTATCTCTCTGACAACATATTTTGATGCTGCAGTACAGTTCCTGTATTCAGACCTTCAGCACTTTGGTCTTCAGACGGAACCTGTTGGAGGCAGTGCATGTTAGTCCACTGACAGCTGCTGTTAATGCTCCCAGCGTTAACCACCCCTCCCCAGTCCCCAAATTACAAGCTGCAAAGCTGCATTGGCATTTCTGATATGTTCTTCTTACAGTGCCACAAACTCCTGGGTCTGTGCAGCAACACTTTAACACCCTCTTTGGGAGAAGAGAGAGAGGGATCAGTGAAGGATAGCAGAAGGCAGGGGACAGAGCAAGGCTGCACTCTGGAGAGGTGCTAAGGGGTAAAAAGAGACTATTAGAGATCAAGGTAGTGCACTTCGAGCAGCATACATAAGATACAGGAGAATGGCAGTGGAAAAGGAGAAGAGCCATCAGGGCACACATAGCTGAGGTTTGCTTAATACTTTGCTTTCCATCCCAACCACAGGTATAATTAAAAGCACAGTTTGGTTCTGGCTTCCTTTTGCTCATTTTCCTTTCCTAGACCTGTTGCACAAGTTACACGTGCAAAGCATTTGAAATAACAAGGCACAAGAGCATCAAAGAGGCTCACACACATATGAGGGGTGGCAGAGGAGTGTTCCCCCACCTCCGGGAAGCCCTGACTTAGGGATTGGCCTGCGCTGTGTGTGAGGCCCCGAGCAGAAGTGGCTGCTGCAGACAGCTGGGGGCTGGAATCAAGCTGTGATGGGACCCCCCTGTGCTTGCACTGCTGGAGACAGGAACAGCCTGCAAGGAGCAGAGTTTTCACAGGATGCTAGACCTCAAGGAGCTGCTGTGTTTTAGGGTCTCTCTGTTTGCCGTTTATGTTGCGGGATTAGACTCAGTGGATAATCAACACAGAGGAAAAATAGCCCTGCTGTGATTTATCAAACACACATGCAAGAACAAGCATGAAGTACTTGAGGCTTGACAGTGGAGTGGATGCTGTTTGAAATGTAGGCACTTGGCTAAGGAAACACGTGGGCACAAAGGGACAATACTGACTGCTGACTGATTACAGTGTAGGAACCACATGCAGGGGACAAGGCAGCAGAGTGCTCAGAGTCTGAGGCAATGATTTTCTTCCTCTGTTTTGTGATTCACAAACCACAAAGGCTGCAAGAGTCATTCAAGTGATGGTGATAACTATCACCACGGGAAAGCTGCAAAGGTTCTTGCTACATGAGAAGCTGTTGGTGATGGTGGCAGGAGTCAAACCAAACTGTAGGCTCAACATCCTTCCTTCAATGCTCCCAACCAGCAGTGAAGACACGGACTAAATTTCATGGAAAGGAGCAGGTGAGGAAATGATAGGCACTGTTGCTAAAGAAATGACTTTTTTTTTCCATCTGCATCCGGCAATGACATGATTTCTTAATAGAAGAGCATAGTGCTTTTGTTCCTTCTTCAAACAACTGTGGAGCCATTCCCAGTGATTTTTAAGAGATGAACTTAGGTCTGGTCAAATAATTTGCTTATCAGAGACATTAACTTTTTTTCCTATTGAGTACAATCCTGTTATGGGCACCACAGCAGGCTTTCTTTGGATCCGAGCATCCAGGGATTTGAGAGGAAAAAATTTTTTTTCTATTTGTTTCACAAAAAGACTGTGTCAGAATCTAGCATGTTGTGCTTTTCATTTATTTCAGTTTTACTCTAAGGAATGTTCCTGATGAGAGTAAATTTCAGATGTGGGTGTCAGGAATTGCCCTCCCAGGGGTTACATTGTAAAGTGGGGAAAGCAGCCGTGTTTCACCCTTCTGGCCATTAACAGCAACTTTGGGGTCTAGTCCCATGCTGAGCAGCAGATCTGGGGGGTGTCTCCTGGGCAGCACAGGTTAGGACAAGGCTTTTCAACAAGAAAGCAAAACCCGCTCAGAAGAAACAAATCATGTAAAAGTCAATGTGTTCTCGCTTCCTTGCCCACTCCCCCTCCCTTCAGCTTTCATGTCGTTGGCTCAGTTAATTAAAATTGCAGTAATAGGGAGGCTGGATGGTTTAGCAGATTGGTAATGGGATATACAGCCTTTCACCTCTAGGTCAGTGGTTCGATTGCGGCCCAAGTTGGTAGTGACCAAAAGTTATTAGCATCGAATGGCTGCTCGGTGACCTCTCTGAGATGCGTGGGTGATTTCAGTGCTCTCCCTCCCAGGCAGGTGTCCATCTGGCAGGAACTGCTTCCGTGGCTGGCACTAATTGGCACCCTTGCAGGCAGCCCCAGTGGTGCTAGAGATGGCCTGGGCACAGAAGTGGCATCAGTTCTCTCCACAGTGACCCTGTCCCTTGGGCTGCTGTGGAGCTGCTTGCCTTGCTCCTGCCTTGCTCTGTGGATGGAGGCACAGTGTTGTTGCCCAGGCTGCCCTAGGGATTACCCCTGTTCAGGAGAAGAGTGAGTATGAGTTGGGCTAATATGATATTTGAAACAAACAGATGGTGGGGAATGGTTGCCATTTGGTACTCAGTTTTTACTAAGGGCAAGAAATTTGGGGCAGTACAACTACTTTTCTGCATGGTGGAAAAGGCAGATGTGTCAGCAGGAGGCTGCAGATAGGGTAGCACAGGTGATATGAATGGCAGGTGAAAACAAGACAGCTGCAAGCCAGCAGGACCTACTAGCATCCAAAACAACCATCATGATGCTTGATTTGCTTTGGGAGGGGCACAAAGCTCTGCAAAGACAGGGCTGGCCTGGGCAGCCTGTGCTGAAGAAGAGCAGACACAAAGAGTTACAAGCTATTGCCATTCAGAGTTCCACAGTCCCTTGGGAGGAAGGGAGAACAGGGACAGGGTGATCACCCATGTCAAATTCAGCTCTCTCAGTTTTCTGACCAAATTGTTATTATCTAATTAGGCTCTCATTTAAAATATTAGTGTGGCCAAGGCTTCCGTGGGTGTGAGTCAGCAGAGCTGCTCTGGGACGATTACACCAGCTGGCAATTTTCCTCTCAATATTGGTGACTCTTGCAGTAGTTGGGAAAAATGCAATCCATGTTTCTATTTTTCATAGCTGTGGCATGACAATTGAGAGAGGGAGGAAAAGAGCAATGTTTTTTCATCTTCCCTCAGCACAGTGTTTGGGTTCCTTATTTTCTGGCCATCTCCATCCTCACAACTACACTTACAAAAGACTTCTTTAACAGATATGATATGCAAAAAAGACCCAGGCTTGAAATACAGGAAATACAGGCTGGCATGAGTCTTCTGAGTCTTCTTGCCCCTCAGTTGTCTGGGGAAAGCCTTTTCCAGTGTCATTGGGAGTCCTGTGAAACAGTTGTTTCAACACATAGTCACAAATCTTTGGTAGTTTGGAAGTAGTTTAGTTGTAGCAGTGTCTGCAGTCCTATTTCTGGTCATGCTCAGAAGTGACCTTACACAGCAGCATCTGCTAAGTGGTTTACTGGGAAGGCAATAATTTTGGCCTTCTGTGTCCAGGAGGCCCGGCCAAAGCCCTGCCAAGGCAACAAATTTGCTTAGGAATTTGGCTCTCTCCCCCAGCACACATGTTGTTACTTGCAAACAAGTGGAAATGTTTCCTTTTAATGTTCTTGCTCAGCTCCTTGAGGTCAGTGCAGAGTCTGAGTCTGCCCTCTTCCTTCCCCACAGTTTTTAGGGCCTCAGCTCAGACTGCTGGCTCTTTGATTCTACAAACAATGCCATCTGCTGTCACGTTTTATAGTTCCTCTGCTGGTCTGTTTTCCCTTCAAAAGATGATCCAACATAGTGGGTTGCCTGACAGACTCTGTCTCTTTCCACCACCTCACTGGTGAGTCTGTGTCCTAAAGCAATCCTGTTCTTGTGGGCTTGCCAGACAACTGGTAGCCACCAGGCCACCAGCTTAGCTGCTTTGTTTAACAGCAGTGAGAGGTGGCATGTTCCTGGAAGCTCTCATTCCAATCAGTGATTGTCCCAGTTTGTGCTTCTGGAAGTGCGGGGTTCCCTCACCGGGGACAAATGGTCTCACCTTGAACTCATCATCACCTTTCCATTGAAGAGATTCAATTGTTCTTTCATTTGCATCCCTGAGTGTTATTCCAAAGTACTTTTTTTAACCATCTGTATTTTTCTTCTGCAGTTTCATCCTTTCCCATGTGGTTTCAAAACCAGTTTCTCTCCACCACTTGGAACTCTGAACTCTGCACTCATGAGTGCAACCCATGCCTTTCTTTTGCTGGTACATCTCAGTGGAAGGTTTGCAAATAAATGGACATTTCATGTTCCTAAATTAGATACCACATCAGTGACATTGTTCCTTGTTGGCATCAATTTTCTTCTCCCTGTTCAATTTCCATAAAATGTTTTATTCTGTGTTTAGCTGTGAGTTAATGGTTGTCTGTTGCAGTTCATCTGTTCCTGCTCCTTGGCATGAAATCATTGCCTCTGAATCTTGGGCTGATGTCTCTGGAAAGTCTTTCAATACCTCTCTATTGCTGAACTCCAAAATAATTTGCTTTTTCACAACTGGCTCATATTCCAGATTCAGAAAAAGAACTTTTTGATTTGAGGCCAAGGAAACACTGACTCTATTTCTTTTTGGTCTTGAGACCTTACTTGAAAAAAATACATTCCAGTTTTCACTGTGATCTACAGTTGTATTGAAGTCATTACTGGTCTGAAGAATCTTCAAGCACTTCAAATACACACACAGAGTGGTGAAGGAGGATAATATTTTCTGTTTAAAGAAGTTAAATTTGAGCTATTTTTTTCAGTGCAGAGCTTCAGCTATCCACAAGGACTGCCTGGCAGTACACAGAGGACTCTGCATGCAGTTTTCTCTATAAGAATGTTAGTGCTTTACTGATCACACGCCCAAGATTACCATATTGAGATCCTTTTTTCTTTCCTTCAGGGATCAGTCATGCTACCATGCTTCAATTTTATTATTAATATTTCAGCCTACATATTGTGTGCATTGCTGAAGAACAACCTCTAAACGGTATACATTGCTTAAAAGAGCCTACCTACATATGGTGTGTGTAGAACTATGGAGCAAATTGCCAAAATTAGGCAGAGCTCAAAAATCAGTAGGGTAAGAAATATTTCTTTCACCTTTCAAAAATGGAAGGCAAAATGTTCCAGAAAGTGGTATATTAGTCTTCAGTGTTAGTGGGCTAAAAAACCATTAGACAACAGAAACCCATAAAGATTTCCAAACTTCTTAGGCCAGCAGGTCACTACAGCTTTTCAGTGATAAGGGACGACTCTGCCTGCATGTCATCCAACTTTTACTTGAATGTTTCTTGCTTCAAAACATTGCAGAGTATTGTATTTCCATAGACTAAATACCATGGACTCATTGCTCCTTGGTGATCCATAAATGTCAATGTGGGAATTACTGCTATGTGCATAAAGTTAGACCAAAAGTCATGTAACTACAGGGAACTGGAAGAATCCCCGTATCCTTCCTAGAAATCTGTCCAGTAGAGATGCAGCTTAGATGCAATTAGTCACTTTTCATTCATTTTGTTTAAATGCATCTTATTTAGTAGTTACTTTGTCTAGTCTTCAGGTTCTATTACAAGCCCTCCAGTCAAGAGGTTTTTCTGGCACTGTACAACACTGAGCACAATGTGATGTTGATTGATGAGCACGTCAGTAACAGGGAAGGCTGGCAGATTTCTGCTGTCTGTGTTACTGCCCCACGAGTCTATTATATTTATGTCAAACAAAGATTTGTGTTTGCTTGAACCCAGTGCTTTTTCATCCATGCTTAATGCTTCTCAGAGCTGGACTCCCTACTGGAAGCTGTGGAAGGTGCACGCCTGACATGACCAGGCCAGTGGCATTTCACAGTTTCATCTAGGCAATCTTGGGGAGGTTAAGGCAAGGATCCTGTACTCTATTTTCACAAATTTTATGTATCTTAAAATAAACACCTTATTGTAGTTTTGCCTATTGCCACACACAAGTGTTTAGTGGAAGGCCAGTCTATGTAATAGGATTGGACCATTTAAAAAAAAAAATTTAAATTGCCTTCAACCCAAAACTTTCATAGTTTGGAAATTGTCCAGCTACTCCAAATTCATCTGAATCTGGAAGCATGGGATTCCCTGGTCCTGGTTCTGCCTCATTGTGACATACCTGCAACTGGTTTGTCCTCCCTCTGTGCTGCACAGTGAGCTGAAATAAAGGCAGAATTTCCAGTTTTGCAAAGACAGAGGAAAATAAAAAGCAAATATTTTCTAAATCCAAATCTATTTAAATTCATTCATAGAAGTGGAAATCCTGGTAACTGCTAATAGTTGGAAGGGAAAGGGTCAGCTAACTTCAAGTATAGGCAGTATACAATTAAGCTAGTTTTTCTATAAAGAAAAACATTTTTTTAAGTATGTTTTCTGCCAACTGGTGGTCACACACAACAGAAGTGGTCACTTAGCTGAGTCTTCTGTTCTGCCTGAGCTACTCCTCTGTGTCTCTGACCTACTTACTCTTTCATCCAGGGCTTGAAACAAAAAATTAGCTGCAAAGATTTTCTGTCTGAAATCCAGCAAAACATTTCGTCATTTCCTACAGGCTGATCCTTGCATTCCTGTGGGAAAACTGGAAAAATCCTCTTGCACCCCAAGTTGTGTTGACGTTAACCAAAGTTTAATTTGTGCCACAGTTGGAATCTGTTGGATATCTCAGTGCACACTCCCTCCTTCTCAGCAGCATCAATGCGGCTCTGCTAATCAGTAAAAACATACCCTCCTCCCTTGGCTTCACTCAGGGTGCCAAAATATACTTTCATGTACCCTAGAATTCCAATAACTCCACTGGCACGGTGAAGTTGCGCTGCAGAAAATGAGAGCAGAGCCTGGCCCCTGGCTGAGGTCTCATATTGGGGCAGACAACAGCTGTGGGGTTTGGAGCATCAGGTTACTCAGAGGTTGAACTGAGAGCTGAGACAGACAAAGACATGATTTCTACATCTCGGTTTTTCATAATAAACATGGACACCTGCAAAACAACACAGAGTCTACACATACTGCTAATAACCTCTCAGCAAGTTACATTACCAAGATTTTAGATATGTCTTCAGAGGAAAGATGGAATAATAATCATCCTTTGCAGGAAACAGAGTATATAACAGGATGGATACATTACTCCCCAAAAGGGGAGTCATTCATCTTTTTCCACTCTTTTCCTACCACCCCCCCCCCTTTTTTTTTTTTCAAAATCAGATGCAAACTGAGTAGGAAAAGCCCTGAGATCAAACAATAGAATTTTTACACCAAACCAAACCCAAACCCAAACCCAAACCTGACCAAAACAAAAAACCCTCTTTGTGTGAATTGTTCCTTAATGTGATGGACGGAATTTGTGGCACTTGGGAGAAAGAAATAACCTTGAGTTCATGACAGTTTTGAATCTGGCTGCCTGAAGAAAGACAACATGTATGAACGTTTGACATTTTACTTTTATTTCTTAAAATATTTAGTTAAGTAAGCTAAATTCAAATATTAAACCAACATTTACAAAGAAATATTTGGTGGTGTAAAATCACTGTTACTAAAAAATAAACACTGCAATATAAACATTGTAACAATTGTAGCTTACTTACTTCAATAAGCATTGTTCAATAAGTAACTGAACTTCCATTAAAAATAGAAGAAGAAGGAAAAGTTGGTCCTTCTTGGGATGAAAACATTGCAAGACACAGTTCTTGGGAATTCATTAACTCAGTCTGTTTTGTAGTTTATATACTTACGATTTGCTGAGAGTAAATAGACTTTTCACTTTAAGAAAGTTGAGTTAAATTAATTGAGTCCAGATCACCTGGATTTCCAGCAAGTTAAAATCCAGCACAGATGCATATTTAATTATTATAATCCTCTCCTGCCCAAATTCAAACACCGATTAGCATACCCCAGGCTTTATAACAACATGTATTGTGGACCAGATAGATACCTCCTATTTCAAAGTGCAGTAATCCCACACTTGTATCATATTCCCAAACCATCTTCCTACATCAGTAACATATATCTCATAAATTATTTTTTGGGTCTGAGCAGTATCACATATTTGCAATATCAGGGTTGTTTGTGCTGCTGCTTATTAAAAAGTATAGTTAAGATCTCAGACAAATATACCTGTCTATTGGGTCTGCTTGTTTATTTTTAACAACTGTCCTTTTAGTATGTACCTGTTTTTATGCAAGCCCCTTAATGGAAGGTCAGTAACCATAACTGGTTTTCTGTTTAAAATATGAGCAAGCTGGCTCATCCTTGTGCTAATCTTCCCTTGCAATGGGTACTTTTAAGCCTGGTGGGAATGCTGCAGAAAGGAAAAGTGAGGACTGAAGTTACCTCTACTATTTCCCTGTCCAACAAACTACTACACAACAATCAAATACGGGAGTGGGAGACAGGCAGAAGCACAGGACAAAGAAACTCATATGAAGAACAGATGATGGGTGCTAATGCAGTTTCAAAGTGAAACTGAAGACCAAGGCAGAATGTTTTTCAGCCCGTATAACAAAAAATGACTGTTAAGACCCTGCAGATCTTTGCTTCCAAATCTTTTAAATATCTGACACTGAGATAAACCAGTTTGTATCAAAGACAGTGGTGTTTGGGGGGTATTCTTTTGGAAAAATTTGTTTTACAGAAATAGTTTTATGTAATTTCTGGCTGAGTTGGTTTAGCACAGTCATGGAAGAAGGTGAATGCCTCTAGAAATCATCTGAATCTAGGGTTATTTTAATAGCAGGACAGTAAAAAAAGACAACCATGAAGACCACCAAATCACATCACTGTACATTTAGTCTAATTTTTAACTCCTTTTCACACTTGTTAAAATTGAGCACTTATAGAAAATGTTGCCAGATCATGACAGATCCACCTCCAACTGGATATCTGGTTTGATTTAAAGAGTTAAATAATGATCCTCTGCCACATGTTGAGTATAACTTGAGGTTTTTAGCAAAGTATGTCTTAGATTAAGCCTACAGTATAGGCCACAGCACCCTTGAGTTGTTTCTCTGAAGAGAAACAGCATTGCTTCTGCTCACCAGTTGAGAGGACTTTCCCTTCAGGCTAAATGAGACAACAAATTAGGGGTGGGCCCTTCAGTGTGGTCTTTTGCAAATGGAAGGTACTGCACTGTCTAACCGGGGAGGTTTCTGGCTAGGGAGGTGTAATAAGATTAGACAAAAACCAGTTGAAAAAACTGAATTCAGTCATACAGATGCAGCTGCAGACTGTTCCAGTCCTGTGGGAAAGGGGAGTCTGGGCACATCCTGAAATGTGCATATCAAAGAAGGGGAACTGCTGACATCTGTGTACATACATACATCACACACGGCAAATAAAATACCTATGAAAACAATGCCTTCATAACAATTAAGATGAGTACTGCTTGAGATTAGAAATTTTTGTGTAATAATTAACATGTAACAATTGTTAATATGTAACAATTGTTTCAAATGTTAGAAAACGCCAATTTAAAAAACCCAAATAAATTACTACAGTTTCTTAAGCAGCCATTATACAGACAATTTTGAAAAAACATGTGAATTCCTCTTTTGGTTGTAACGTCTCCAAAGGAAAGATTACTTGCATGTTTCATGTTATTTTCTGTATTTGGCAAACCAGCTAACAACTTCTATTACTCCAAATAGCACAATATATATTTACTATACATGTCTGGAACTCATCTTGCTGTTGCTTATTTCTAATGTCTGCCAAAGTACAATTACCTAAAAATGTTTGTTTCAATTAATTCAAATACATCTTCTGACAGTCTTAGCTAGCTGGATCATGTCTCTAGTGATTTCAGGTGGATGAAGTGAAAGGCAGTGGCAAGAGCAGGGCAGATCCAGTGCAATCTTCCTGCCTCTGTCACTCCAAAAGGGCTCTTTTCATTACTTCAGTTTGTTCTAATGAGAAATATATCATTAAGAGATCATTCCTTTCCCCCTTTCTGTATGTAAACATGACTATTGCTGCAATCTGGAGCCACCTCATTATACCAGCAGCGAGTAGCAGTTGTTATCAAGGACACTTTGATTGAGCAGAGGAGTGATGGGTCTAGAAAACTACAAGCTAGATGCATTAGTGCATCTAAACATCAGGCTACATCAGAGGTCACTGGGAGGGCACTAAAATGGGTTCATGGCATCCTGAGCCTCACTCTCAGAATGGCTGTGACAGCACAGTTACATGAAATGTGTTTGTGTCAATTAAAAAAGGTATGTGTATGTTATTTGTGGCACCGGAGGTGGGGTGAAGCTATGTTTTCATTCATAGGCATTACTGTAAAAAGAGCTACCTCCAAAATGTCTCTCCATACACTCCTCATTTCACATTGTAACATGCAAGGGCAGCAGATTTATGCAGCTGTAAATTCTGATGGCAAAGTCGTGGAGGACACAAAAAATAAGCAAAAAAGCACTTTAAAACATCATGCTTCCGCTGAATTTGTCCATTTAAAGTCTACTCAGTAACCAGAACAAAAAGGTTTTAAGCCTTTCTGTGGTTATCAGAGGACTACTGACACATTAGACATGAAATACCATCTGCAATTCTGCTTCTAAGAGCATCTTGTTGCTTCAGGTTATCCAAGGATAGCAAACAGCTCAGCATGTGATGCTACATAAAGTGACACAAGATGCCCTCATCACACTGCACGAAAAGCACAAAGCAACCAGGTTTTATTGTTTGACTGTTTGTTTTTAAAGCGAGTGAAAAAATGATAGGTTCTAAACATGACTCAGAAAACTCATATCCTTGCATGAACCCTTCCCTTCCTTTTTCCTACCCTCCCACTCTTAACTATTTCTCTACAATGAACAGAAGCAGATAGCCTGTTTCAGGCAGAATAAATATCTGATAGAGTGAAGATTAGAATGGATTTTCCCAACTTAAAGCTAAAATATGTTAAAAAAAAAAAAGGAAAGGAAAATATTAACTATTATTCCCAATTCAGAGGAAGGCATCCTTCATTAAAATGGACACTGATTGCTTGAGATAGCATTAATAATCATCATCACACCAATGCCACTAAGACATCCTAGGGCATCACGTTTGCTGTGTATCACAGCTGTGCATTCTATTTTATAGGCAAGTCAAAGACAACATCCATATCTTGAAGAATTTAAAATCCTGTGGAGGGTGGGAAAGGTCCTGCTAACCATTATTTTCAGATGCAGTCCTTACAGAATCATGTATCAGGCACTCTATATAGATCCTAGGAGATACTTGGATGTGAAATGATGAAAAATAGAAAAATCATTTTTTTGTATTTTTAGACTTTCACAGTGACTTTTCTCTTTTCTCTTTTCTCTTTTCTCTTTTCTCTTTTCTCTTTTTTCTTTTTTCTTTTCTCTTTTCTCTTTTCTCTCTTTTCTCTTTTCTCTTTTCTCTTTTCTCTTTTCTCTTTTCTCTTTTCTCTCTTTTCTCTTTTCTCTCTTTTCTCTTTTCTCTCTTTTCTCTTTTCTCTTTTCTCTTTTCTCTTTTCTCTTTCCCCTTTTCCTTTTCCTTTTGTCCAAATAGGAAAGCAGAGACTTGTTTATTGGTTTGCTTGATGAATGGCATGTTTACAGGGAGGCTTAGAGGAAGCTCTGGAGGTAAAGAGCAGATGGAAAATATGGACTGATGGAAAACCTGACTAGGAGAGAGATGGAGGGGGTTGCAGTGGGATGTGCAGAGTCCAGAGACAGACTGGCATCTGGAGATGAAATGGAACAAGAAAAAAGCAGGCAGAAGTGATTAAGCATGGAACATGGATCAAAATTAGAATTTGATGTGAAAAGCCAAAGAAAGGTACTGACAGAAGAAGAAGAAGGCTGGCCAGAGATGGAGCATGTGGTCCCAGGTGATACAGATGAAAAGGCTGGAGAGTTATAAAGCAAGAGGCCTGGTAACTGTGGATTGTCAAGGAATGAAGTAATAAGACTTTGAGGCTGGGGGAAGAAAAATTCTAATGAATATGGAAAGGGAGCAATAGGTCCCAGGGCATATGTGTAACGGGAGGACAACAAGGCCATCAGGATAATAATAATAATAGTAATAATAGTAATAATAGTAATAATAGTAATAATAATAATAATAATAATAATAATAATAATGCTGTCGTTAGCAATAATGACATTATCAATTATTATTAATAATAATTTTATTGTTTCTAATAACAGCAATAGGCAGCAGGACGAAGGCAAAATATGAAGGGAGAAAAGGGACAGGGGCAGAACAAAAGGGAAAAGAGCTGAAAGACGTGGGTGTGGCCCTCAAGTCTGCTGTCAGTGTGGTTTGAAATGAAGGTTGCAGTCAGCAAGAAGACAGGCTACTTGTCACCTGAAGCAAGCCGCAGACCCACATGGGTACACAGGCTGCTTGAGGGATGAAGGTTAAGCAAATATGCACATGAGATTCACAAGAGAGAAGGACAGATCCTCTAAGCATGTGAGGCAGAAGACCTGAACACATCTCACCACTCAAGCTTTGATTTCTTGGGGGAGGACAATCAGTCCTTTAGGGGCAGACAGATGGAAGGGAAGAGAGAAGTGGTCCCTGTTTTTGGCTGTACCCTCAGCCCAGCAGATGGAAACTCCAAGGAATAAAGGAGATAGACAGTGGGGATTCCACATACTATCCTGTATCTGTGATACATGTTGAAATACCTGTGAAATGTATTGGTGAAAGATATCAGCGGGGACAAAACATGTCACTGAGTAAGAAGGTGAAAACATTTTCCTACTATCATCCAGAAGAACACACTTGACACTATTTGAGATCATAGCCATACTTACTGCAGGCCACACTTCGATTTTAGGTTATCTGCTGTTGGACAAAGACATATGATAAAAATTTAGAGCTCAGGAAGGCATTCTATGATAGTCCATCAAGACCAATACCACCTAAGAATATCAGTGCTGATGATAACAAGAATATAAATGCACCATCAGGTTTTTACAATAATTTTTGAGTGCCTTGAATATACACACCAAACTGGCACGTAGAATTAGAAACAGAAAGAAACTATTGGGATGCTGATCAGCTCCTTCATATTTTTATGCCTTTTGCATTATGAAATCACTTCCTTTATAAGTAGTACAAAGTGAGGTTTTTGTAATAGTGCTGTCAGGTTTTATACTATAGAGGAAAGCAGATATCTAAGTGTCATGTACTGTTATAACACTGTTCAAAAATGGACCACTGCCTTTTCTTTCCTTGAGAGAAAAATCATTCCTAAGTGGATGGTCCTGTCCTTTTTTTTTAAAGGATGTGCAAATGTTTAGTCCTTTAAAATTTTAGTTCTAACACTTGTCTGTAAGGAAGGTGAATGTGGGTACCTTACAAAACTCCAGACAGTCAGACTTAAATTTATGAACAGGATCCCTTTACAGTTCATAAATTGCTGGCTTGCTCCCCCTTTTATCTAAAGGGTCAAGCATAGTATAATTAATAACCTGTGCCATAAATTTCAGTAGACCACAAGAGGGAGCAGCTTTCAGAGGTGCAGGCACACAGGCAAAGAGGAAAAAACTCCAATCAACAAAAAT
Organism: Chamaea fasciata; assembly: GCF_029207755.1. NCBI lineage: Eukaryota > Metazoa > Chordata > Aves > Passeriformes > Sylviidae > Chamaea > Chamaea fasciata. The sequence goes on along the minus strand of NW_027094089.1, from coordinate 3,118,627 downwards.
AACCATAGAGGAGACTCTCTGTCTCAGAAGAGAAAAAAGAAATAGTGGCACTTTCCCAATCAGCTGGGTGGTATTCAAAATTTTTTAGCACATAACCAGCAGGCTCATCCTTCAGCCTGAAGTAGACAACAGGTAGATATTTGCCCTTCACAAATGACTCAGTTTAACAGAAAATCCCATGTTCCTTTTCAAACCTTTTCCTGGACTGATCTGAACATTTTCTCCCAGTGGAAGACAGAAGTTGCAGCCTTAACGTCTCAAGATAAATGCAGGATCACATCTCTGAAAAAGAAGAACTCCTTTGAAATATAATGCCAAGTCAAAACAATACTATAAGAAATATTTGACATACAAAATTTCAGGCCATATTTCCAATCCATCTGCTTTATTTCAGCACCTTCTATAGACCCTGTACTTCAGGTTGGTTTTCCTCTTTATTTATTTATTTTTTTTTTAAGGAAAAGCACCAGAAACAAATACAACACGCTTCACTGGCTTTCTCTAATCTTGGTGAATAAATCTGTTCACTTAAGCAAATTGCTGTGAATTCAAGCCTATTGCAATGGATCTCATCTCTTGCAAGAGCCATTAACACAGAAAGCTGGATTTTCTGCATCGGGTGAATCTGCGTGCCCAGGCAGGCCACTGCCCCTTTCACTCGGCTGCACAATCAGATGATGGAGCAACATTTCTGGGTCAGAGAGGTAAGGCCATTATGTTGTGCAGTACCTTGAGAGCCACAGACTTAACAAGTGGAAGCACATATTGGTCTCCCCTCATATCTTTAGTGGCTTAGACAGTTCTAATGGGATGGAGTTACAGCACTGACTAGTCCTAATTTAGTTAATAATGTGGTTTCAGGTAGAATTTCTCATCCTTCTGAACTTCAGCTTTCTTTACAAAACATGACAATATTACCAGAAATGGTTTCTTCCCCTTGATTGATAAAGCACAGGAAAGATTCTGTGGGACATTGGTTTCGTAATAAATGTAATATCCTTGCATTTGTAAATGGTGTGACCACATGTCAGACTGGTGTCTCTGCTTCCTGCATGGCTGTAATGCCTGATTTCACACTGGGTCACACCCATCCACTGTCAGTCTGCACAGGGGCACTGTGGTTGCCTGTGATTTCCTATGAAGAAAGGCACCAAGTGGCAGAAGTACCCAAAGTACACTGGCATCCTGCCCTTATTTGCAGTTATTACTGCAACATCTGAAACAAATGCAAAAGTCTGGGCCAAAGAACACTGATTCAGGCCAAGGATTCAAGCTCACATGAGGTATTAAATGTAATGGTACCACCTAAAGACTCAGTCATCATTTTCTAGAACCCCTGTGGTCAATTTACAGAATAAGAACAAGGATAGAGATGACAAAGGTGCAACAACTGAGGCTTGTGATCCCTTTGGGAACGCCTTCTCAATTCCTATACACACCATAGGAAACACTTTCCTAATCACATAAGAGAAACACTTTCCTGGTGGGAAATGATGGGGGCTTCAATGTCTAAGACATGCAATTGCATGACCCCCAGTTACATACAGCAGAGATTCTCAACTAGTGCCCCTTTTCTGGAAGAAGACAGTGAGGCTTTATTGCTACAGTATTTCATGGAGGAAGGTCTTTTTCCCTGTGCCCTGTTGCATGCACAGCCACACTTAACTCAATGGTCCCAAGAGCAAAAACCTTACCTGAAGACAGAGACTAACTTTCAAATCCTCTGTTGGCTTGATTCAAAGTAAGGAGTTGGATTCAGGTCTCCCGTTCCCCAGGCTATCCCCAAATGAGCCTTTCTTCTCTTTAAGCTTCATAAATCCCTTAATATAAATAATTAAGTGTTCAGTGAGCCACACAGGGGAATCAGAAATGTAAGAGAGTGATTCTGCAGCCTGCTAGTTAGCATGTTCAGCTGGAAAGTGGGCAAGTCAGGTTGAAACCACTGCTGCAATGACTAGTTAATTATTCATGCCGAACAGCTTCAATGGGAGTGAGGCAGCGCAATTATCCAACAGATTGGCAGTGGATCTACTCTCCCAGAATGTGGGAGAGCTTAGTTCAATCCTCACTCAAAATCAAGGTGAGGGAATGGTTTCAGGAATGGCCTGCTACTTTGGAATTGTCCCTGGGAGTACAGTTGATTAGAGCATGATGTTAATAACACCAAGGTTGTGGGTTCAATCCCTGCATGGACCATTCACTTGAGAATGGGACAGATCTTTGTAAGTGCCTTCTAACTCAGAATGTTCTGTGATCTCGAAATAAAACTACTGCAAACAATTTGGCTGTTAGGGGAAGCACATGCATGCAGGTAATTCTGGTAAACTCCAGTTCTCCTCCCCTTTGTGTACATGCTGCCCTAACATAAAACATATCTATTGAGGGTAAGCTTCATCTGTTGTATAAAAATATTTTTTACATCAAGTAAATAATCTGTATTTCCTTTACAGTAATGGTGAAAAAGAAGATCAAGGACATATTCTGAATGAAATTCATCCCACTAGCCTAAAATCTGTGAAACAACACCTTCTCCAGAAGATTTTGGAGATGCTTTTTGTCCAGTTTGGATGCAGATGTCTGTCTGGGAGGCATTCAAAGTCAGCTGAGAGAAGGCCCACTCAGGTTCCCATGATGCATCCTGCATCATGATGCAGCCAGCCATGCTTCAGGGGGAGTGCCCTGATGCACAGCACTAAAGCAGCAGCAGAACCTCCCCAGGGGCTGTGAGAGCCCCAGGCCTTGCTAAGTGGCACATGCTCTCCTTGCAGAGCTCTCTCCATTAGTTATCTAAAATTGCCCCTTCCTCTTTGCTGCCTTATTTACCTTGGCTGAAATACACACCACAGTGCATGCCACTTTTCCTAGGGCTTAAACACAGGACTCCGAAACACTGTTCGCCTGCAAGGAGGGAATATAACTTAGCAACATGTGATTTGGTTTTGGTTTTAATCAGTTTACAAATTCTAAACACTGGGACACCCTAATTCATTTTGGATTGTCAGTTAATGGAAGGGCATAGTTCTCCTTGGTGCTGTACTAAAAATGCCACTAGAATCAATGAGTGATAGTGTGCACACCCCACTGACACAGGCAGGGATCTGATCGACCCAGTATGCTTGTCAGCGCCCTCTCTGAGACTGACTCAATGCCCTCCAGATGGGAAAGCCACAAGTGAGTAGAATGAAATATTTTATTTCATATTAAACAAGTAATAAAGTTACATGACTCTAGCCTGCATCATGCCTTTAAATGTGAAATTAGAATGTCATTGTCACCTCTCAGCAGATGGGGCAAGGAGTTCCTCTTCACAGTAAAATTTCCTAGGGAAGCACGCTAGGGAGAACATTTTGGCAGGAAAGTCCCTGTCGAATAATATCATCCAAATGTGGAGGTATTTCTGAATGAGAAAGACTGTGAGTCTCATCAGTGAGATTATGGGTGTAGTAACTACTTCAGAAAACACAGTGGGTTTTGGGTTGCTCTGTCTGACCTCCAAGAGACAGTGCACATGGAGCTGGAAGTACTAACGGGAAGGAGTTAGAAAGGTTACTTTGAATCCGAAAAACACCCTTAAGCAGTACTCAAAATCAAGAAAATAATCCAGAAAAAACCCACTCTGGTACCTGCAAACTTTTGCTGAGCTTTGAGTAATTGCAGACCAAGTTACACATCAAAACCTTGTCCATGTCCAGTTGCCAGTGTGCATGGAATCTTATGGTTTTGGCTGTAGGAGGGCTACACAGTGGCTATAGAGGCTGTATTCTTCTGCAGCAGAGGTTATGACACCTCTCTGCACCAAAGTCTAAGAGATGGGCCTCTCCCTTCACAGGTAGTATGTGAGCATCTCATTCTGTATTTTGATTAACAGATTTGAAGTCTAGCAGTAGCTTTGGTGGTTGTGTTTTAAGGAGAAGGACCCTGTCCCATTTTGGCAGCCAAAGATTAAATCCCAAGTAATGAAAGTGTTGTGCTTGTGCAAGGAACACCAGCTTAGACACAGCTAAGCTCCACACTTGATGCTGGTGACCTCTCTGTAAGGAGCTCCTCAGCATGTGTGTGTCCTTGTGGCTCAGCTCCCTGCCACGCCTCAGTCCTTACAGACACTGGACCTTACAGACTTTCACTGAGGGTCTCTGATTCACACTGCTGAGGAAATTCATGCCTAAGGATTGTAGCTTTTCTATTTTTCATGTATTTGTAATCCTGTAATTCTTTAGTGCATAACTCTAAACTCCATAAAGAGTGGTAGCTAGTGCTTTCCCATTTGGTCAGACAAAACAATTCCTCTCCAGGCCTGAGAGTCAAGGACACCTCACTGTCTCAGGCCCTGAGAAATGTAAACAAAAGTGAGTGGGGCAGAGCAAATCTGGGGTAAATGACTTCATTACCTGAAATTGTCATTGGAAATTACAGACCTGTCATCCATTTTGGGTGTAGCCCCTGGCAGGGCTTCATCTTCCCAAAGTGTACCTGAAGGCCCTTCAACAAATTTGCTTTTTTATTCCCTTAATTTTGTCTGATCTCTGTTTTTAGGTAGCCCTCAAAGGCAACGAAACAAGTTTCAGGAACCAGGGGGAAAAAAAGCCGTGCCTTGCCTTGCCTTGCCTTGCCTTGCCTTGCCTTGCCTTGCCTTGCCTTGCCTTGCCTTGCCTTGCCTTGCCTTGCCTTGCCCTGCCCTGCCTTTGGTGTTTCCTTTTCATCCATACCATGCCAAAAAATCACGGAATACATCCATGTCTCTGATGTCCATTAGGATCCCACACAGCAGTGCACACTCCCTCAGCTACTAACATACAAACAGATGCTATGGCAAATTTACTTCCTTTTTGTGTACATATTTCTCCCTTTAAAAATGGTACACACAGTAGAAAGGCACAATACATGCTGCTTTTCTTTTTTTGTTTGTTTTTTTGTTTTGTTTTGTTTGGGGGTGTTTTTGTTTTTGGTTTGGTTTTGGTTTTGGTGGGTTTTTGGGGGATTTTTTTGTTTGTTTGTTTGTTTGGAGCTGGATAACATAAGCTGTTCAGCAGATGTGTTCAGGGAAAATGTTTGCAACTTTTCATGACCTAAAATTTGTGAACATAGGTGCACAGTTTTAGTGACAATGAATAGTAAACATGAAAATGAACTACTCAAATGCAGGAATATGTGTACTTGATTTACAAAACTAGTACACATCTCTTTTTCTCTTCCAAGCTGAACACATTCAATTATCAGTGTGATTACAGGGCAATGCTCTCTCGTCCACATCATGCAATTCTGTTTTAGATTTGACCAATACACACGTATGGTTTGTCTGGTTTTTAATAGCTACCATATTGCTCATCCATTCTTTTAGCTGTATAATTTAATTTGAAGTTCCCGATCTCTGCATGGTTCTCAAGTTTGGGGGTTTTTTAAGTTTCCTCTTGAAGGGAATTGCTACTTATTGGTAGTAATTTTATTAGTTTAAACTCAGAGCTCTTTTCCAGCTGTTGTTCTTCAAGCAGGTAGGAATTGCCTCCAAAAGCATCTTTATATAATTGAAGTATATCTTCTTACATTGAGTACAAGAAGATGAAAATGTGTCTGGCATGACATTATTGTTATGTTACATTGTTCACAGTGCTTTATACCATTCACTCCATTCCTTGCCTTCAAAAAGTGGGGAAGGGGGTCTCTGTTATTACCAGCTGTGCTGTGAAGTTGTCCTCTCTGAGACCCACTTTTTGCTAGCTATCATCCCCAAACACCCGCCCTCAAATAACACTAAATAATGTTTCTCCAGAGCATCTTACCAACTTCTCCGGCAAATTCTTCCTGCTGTTACTTTTAATTAAAGCTTGCTACACTATGGTTCTGAGCTATTTCCCTTCATCATGGCTGAAACTGTACATAATATTTAATTTTCATTAGGCAGGGAATCTCCTAGCAAGTGTTAGTGAATGCAAACCCACAAAAGAGATTGTCACTCTCATCATCCACTTACATGGGAATGGTTCTAGCACTACATGTATATTTTTGCACAGTGATTTCTTTTCTGGGCACAAGATCTTTAAAGAAGTGACCATCAAATGCTCTTCCATAACTTCTGTATTGCTTGTCCTTTCATGCAGAAAAGCTGCTCTGGTTTGTTTCAGTTTGTGTTTATGTCTTTACTTGATCTCACATGAATCATCTGCTATCTCAGCTGGTTCTGTCCTGGGCTTATTTGTCTATTTGCTGATCAATAGCAATGATGCAACTGAGTCCAGTGCCAATGCCATGACAGTAACAGCTTGGTAGATGTGTGGTTACTGATTCTTAGCATTCACAGTATATCTGTGAGAAGTTCATCTGTGCATCTTCCAAACTTTAATAGAAACGTAATTCCTTGGTCTTATTTCAGTTGTACTGCCATTACTTTTCCAAACTATTTAAGATTCTTTTTTCTTTCATTAATTAAGCTACAAAGACAGATGTCAAAAAGCATCCTTTGCCATATCTTCTATGTCCAGTGTAGCTCCTTGATAACTGTCCTTCTTTTATCTACTTTGCACTGTTTCCCATGCTTCCCTGGAAAAAGTTATTTTTTCACAAATAAGCCATGTATACATACTGCATCAGAGAATGAAGTATTGCTCACAGCCATGCCTGAAGTCATTCAGTCAGCCACAGCAAAGAAGTTGAACAGTGAAATTTATTTCACTTCTGGCGCCACACTAAGAGACACCCTCAAAATACATTTGCATGAAGTAACATCAGCTTTAACGAGTCTACTAAATTATAAGCAATTCTGCATATGCTAGAAGACATTCCCACTTATGATGATAAATAATTATGCACACACAGAACTTACACAAATGCATATATCTGGAACTCAGAAGACTACTGTTTTTTTCCCTTGGTTATGAGTGAGAGGTTTTTGGTTGCTTGCTCAAATTATTTAAAAATACAGAGGTCAAAAAGAAAAATGGTGCAAATTAGCAAGACAAATAACTGTGCCCCCTCAGAAGGCAATAAATTATTGCAGGATTTATAATTTGCTCAAAACAGTGCTATTTTCAGTGAATATTAATCTTGAGGTGATAATATCTACCTTGCAATGCCAAGTGGCTTTGAAGCATCTGTCCACTGCTGTTACCTGCTGGGCCTTTTGAGCAGTTTGAGGCCATTGAATTAGTTTTCTCTGGGAAAAACCTCATGTGCACACCAAGTATTTAAACATTCTCTAGGATATGCTCTCCTGCAGTGTGGATGAGTCTTGGACGAATCTGCCCAGCCACACTACCTCCATGTGCCCCATCTACCACTGAGACATTGCCATGACCTGGGACAGCAAAAAGTCACTTGTCGAGGGGCCATAGGAGGAGAAGCCTGCACTTACACTGTGCTTATGCTGTCTGTCAGAATATTGTGAGGACACAGCAGGATTTAGGAATGTTTCATGCTTTTTCCAGGCTCAGCCAAATTCAGGCATAAACAGCAAGACATAAAGCCAAACAAGAGGCAGTGCCTTTGCTTTCAGGACTTGCCTCATCTTCATATTCACCAAGAAAAATGCCCTACATATGCATTGGATTACTATGCATAAAATGATTTTCCCTGCTCTGTGGAGGATTTTGGAACAAATGCATTGTTGCTTCCTTTTTTGGAGACCATTAGCAGCACGCCAGGAGGAAGGTTCCCAGCACATGCCCAGGGCTCTGCTGATTTCATGAGTCCACTTGCACACACACACACACACACACTCCCTAGACACCACCCAAATTCAGCCTAGTGGTAAAGAGTAACAAGAGATAAATCTACTCCACAGGCACGATTGCATCTTTCAATGCAAAATACATTAGCAGTTATAACCTTCAGACACACAAGTCATGCCAATGCATGAGGCCATAAATGTGACTGAGCCAAAGGAAACAGCACACAGTCCTATGACTGACAAAAGGGCAGAATTAATCTTCAAAGTAATTGTATTATTCTCCTAGGGCTTAAGTCATGTGAAAATAATTTCAGAAAAATAAAACATTGAAAAATTGCTAAATTTAGTAGTATTATGGTTGCTTCTTACAATTCAGTATTGACTCCATGACTGACACCTTTTTCCACAGTCATTATTGATCCTGAGGAATATTTTTATAAAGGGAATGGAAGCTCTGACCATGGTGTCCAAGATATACATCCAAGAAAGATAATGAAAAAATAAAAATATTATTCACATATTGCTAGTGTACTAATCTATTATTGCAGCATTACTCACCTATAATTACCTTATTACTAGAAATGCTGAAACTTGGTGCAAAAGTTGCTCAGGGGGCAATGGAAAACAGGAATCACTTTGGTTAATATTTTATATCATCTCTGTTCAGCATGGGCAGGCCTGAATTTGTTTTTCACTGAACATTTTCTCCTCAGAAATTCCTTCAGGTATTATGATGACACACTGAAAGTTTGTGCAGAGAATTTAGCAAGCCTTTTATGTACGAGGAAATGGAAAGTATATAATATATGTCCTACGCAGTCAGTTGTTACAATTAACATCTGTGATTAGCTGGAAGTAATCCTCTGAAGATATTAAAAATCACAGCTCCACTGGCAACACTGGTTGAATATATGGACAACTAGAATTGAAAGTTTGGTTCAGTGTCAGTCCAGAAAAATACCTGGAATGCCAAGGAGAGAAGAAGTGATCTGAAGCAGTCATGACTAGGCAGAACAAATCATCTTAGTTATAGATGTCTCTAAAACAAGAAGTCACAAAGAAAAACACAGCATCAAAAAGTGGGCCTTGTGTGGGCAAAACTCTCATTTGTTTCAGCAACTGCTCCTTAATACAAACCATTTCCACACATGGACCTCTCTCTCTGCATCTGTGTTTTTAATACCTTGCCATTTGCACTCATGTTCCTTAAGGCAAAGCTCTGTTTTTGGTTACGCAAGCAGGAATGCAGTAGCTTTCCTCTGTATTAATATTAGCAAAGTGAAGAGCAAAAAATCTGACCTAAAACTCTGAAACAGTTTTTATATGTATTTCTACTAATGTGTCAGCAAAGTATAATAAATACCCTGCCAGGAGTTTCAAAATTCCTGTGGAAAGAACAAGATTTCAAAGCCTGTGCTGAAAGGGATTGTTTCCAGCGCTGTAACCAATTTCACAGCTGATAACACACACATCTACCAGCAGATAAGCAAAGAAAATACATTTGTACGATTAACTACGCCTCTGATGTACTGTACAGAACAGGAGTCACAATTTTCTTCTCTTAACCTTGGAGCTACTTAGATGCTTAATGATGTTGTTCCCACATTATTCAACAAATTTCTACTGTCTTACTGTGAGCATGTCTTACATGCAGCTAAGAATTTCAGATTGCAGAACATCAGAAGTGATGTCTGAAAAGGCAGGGGGAGACTACACAGGCCTTTCATATTAAATTTATTTCTCCTATATTCCTAGCCTGGGCTCTTCCCTAAGTGAAGTGGTGCCATCAAAAGGAAGGTTTTGGTCACCCAGCTCAAAGCAAGCAACTTTCCAACATAAAGGTCTGAATGGTTAATACTGACACAAGGCAGTAGTGCTCAGGTACATCATCACTCCTATGTGGAAAGGCTGGAAGAATTGGCATTGTTCAGATTTTGGAGTGACCCAACTTCAGCCATCAATCCACCGCTTGGAGGGACTCAACAAGAAACACATAAGCTTTCTACAAGGGCATGTAGTGACAGGACATGAGGCAATGGATTCAAACTCAAAGAAAGTAGGTTTACATTAGATATTGGGAAAAAATTCTTTATTGCGAGGATAGTGAGGTGCTGAACAGGTTGCTCAGACATGCTGTGGATGTCCCATCTGAGGAAGTGTTCAAGGTCATGTTGGATGGGGCTCTGAACAAACTTGTGTAATGAAAGATGTCTGCAAGTGGTAGCGGGATTGAACCTAGATGATCTTTGAGGTCATCAACCTTCTGCCAAACCATCCTGTTATTCTATGACATTCCCAAGGATTGTTTAAAGTTTTCTCCTGAATTTCAGGAGCATCACATCTAACAATTTTAATTTAATCTTTTAATTTAACTTCAAGTAGCAAATTTTGTAAAAAGGTATATAAGGTTTTCATAATAAAGAAAATTGTCTTCAATCTCTGTGTATTCTGTTCTCTTAGTTTGCATCTATGTCCATCAGATAATACAAAACAAAACTACCAGTCAAAATAAGGAAGTGACAATAAAAAGAAAGTAAACAGCTTTATGAATCTAATCTAAGAATGTCTTCCAGAGAAAGGGAGGACATGTAGCTGAACATACTGCTCTGATTTAAGACCCTTTTTAATAACAATGACTTTGGAAATTTTCTGATTTCATAAGATATCCAAATGAGCATTTTCAATGAAGCTGAAATTGCTCATACTGAAAAGAAGCCCAAAGAACAAAAGATCAGAAACTTTGTACTACATCCCATGGTTCATATTCCTTTGGCTAAGGATAGTGGCAAATGATACTAAAAGAGCTGACAAATATATTTCTCACAAATAATTCTCTGAATATCTGGACTCTGCAGGACAGCTTTCAATGAGAAAACCTAACAATGTTAGCACTAATTTCTACTGCACTAAACTATATGTAGGATTTGTTGTCTTTTCAACATTGCCTTCTGGAAAATATTCAAATAATGTTTTGGTAACAAAGGCAAATTATTTCTAGTGTGGAGTCAGGCATGCCAGTCAACCAGTTTCTTCCTGATAAAGCCTACTTTAGTCACGGAGTTTAATATGTAAAATAACAGTAAAAGTGCCTGTCAGTGGTTTAAGTTGCATTCAACAGCCCATTGTCAGAGATACAGCTTCCCCACTGCTCTTCTGTGCTGACTTGTGGCCACTCCAGGTCTTCAGCAATGCTTCCCCAGCACACACTGCTGTTCACCAGCAGTGACCCACTCCAGGAAAATCACTTGTACATTTCTGGAGGACTTTCCTCCCTGCTGCTGTGGTCTGCTGTGGTCTGCTAAACAAGAAGAGAAAATATTAAATGGTCCTATATTGATGATCCAGTGGAAGGTACTTCAATAATCACCTCATCACCAACATTCTTAACTGTCCATCATGCAAGAAGTATGCCAGATATCTGATTTGATGATTAAGCAGGACATGGGAGGGGTTAGGACAAAGTCCTGAGATGCCCTAGATTTTCCTGAGTTTAGGCCAAGTCAGGTTTTCTGTCCATGACAGGCAATGCAATATATTCAGAAGGAACTTGTCTTTTTTTAAAAAATTATCCCTATTCACTCACCCTGTTCTAAATAGTTTTACAAAGGAAAAGAAAAAAAAAAAAAAGGTGGAAGGACCCTTATCTCTGTCTTCAGGGTGAAGTAAAGTTCATTGTCCATGATTCTTGCAAATATTTCCAGTTAATGCAATCAATGATACAGAGACTGAGAGGTGTATTTGATTCTGTAAATGAAAGAGTGAAGCATATAATTAGCTGCCTCAGATAACAGTTTCAGCAGATGGATATAAGAACAGTGCTTCTAATGGGCCTTTTTTTGACCCAGGGGAGGTCGTCAATTGCTTTTGCTGACTGCATGCAAAATTGAGGACATCTGGGAAATGAGTCCTTAAAAAATGTGTTTATACAGTTTGTCAAACAAGCACATTTGTGAGCAACACTACTTTTGTGATTATTCACAGAAAAGAACCAAAGAGTTCATTAATTGCTGTAAGCCATCTCTCATGATTTGCCAAAGACACACAGGTGTGTGAAATCTTCCTTTAGTTCTCAAATAAATGCTGTACATCATCTTCTGCAACAACAGAGAGACCTTTAGCTGTCACCTCCTCCATCCCTATTCTCTGTGCTCTTTCCCCTCCTCCCTTTGTTCAGTTATGCTACTATTACTCACAGGATTCTTTGTCATTTCACTGATGAATTTTGAAAGTTCCTTGCATTTTCTCTATCTTATGTCTTACTTTCAATACATGTCTTAAAGTCTTCCCAGGGTCCAAGCAACATTTTTATGCCTGTCAGCATTTTGAATTCTCTTTCACTTTACAGATTGTAGTAAAACTTTGATTTTTTTTTTTCCATGGAATTAGGAAAAAAATACAGATTTGAATTCTCTGAGAATCCAAATGTAAAAATATTTAAACTAAAATTGTTTCTGAAAATGTATTTTCTATATAATTTCAAAATATTTTCTTGATTAAAAATTATTTTTGAGAGTCCTATCTCTTACTTTGTTTAACTTTAACTAATGCATATCATATTGTAACGGAATAATAATAATTTTTTTAAATTTCTAGTTTTTAATATACTAAAGGCAGCTGTTATATAATATTGACTGAAACATCTTATCTCTAGATCAAAGTCTGTCCAGTTCATGCAGAAATAGGAAATTTTGACACTGATATTTTGATATATAGAGCAAGAAGATAAGCATCCGGTGCTCTAACAGGAGAAACAGCTGGTTTCAATATCTTTGAACACTTTTTTCCAGGACACCAAAAACTAACACAGCAACATCTGTAGACTGAGCGTGCCTGTAATACTCTGCTTTCTAGGTTATAATATCCAGCACATCATCACTGCAGTTGATCACAAACCACTTCAGGTTCAACAATTATTTCAGAATACAGGCTCCAACTGCATTTAAGATGCTGACATCTGCTACAGTAAATCTAATAGGATTGAGATAAAAGAACAAAACTTATCATATTAATTACTTCTTAAAATTATTAATGCAGTCAGCTATAGATCAGTATTCCTTTGTCACACTTCTACAAAACCATTTGTTGGAAACTAAAGTTGAAGACAGAAAGATTTTAATAAAAGTAAGACACTTGTGTGAATCACTTCTCACTGTTTATCGAGATAAATTTTACTTTAAAGCTCCTCTAAATTAATTCACATTGATTTTCAAGTCTTAAAACTTTGTTATCCATGCACTTGAGCATTTCTTTTTGGAAACAGAAAAGGTGTTCTCTCACCTCAAGGTAAATGAAACGTAGCTGCAGGGATTTGACCCTGGCTGGACACCAGTCCCCACCTAAACCTTCCTGTCACTCCCCTCCTCAGCTGGTATAACAGAGGAGACAGAGTATAACAAAATGGTCATTAATTGAGATAAGGACACCTTCAGGGACTGAGAAATGAAAGATGTGTACCACATAGTTCTGGAAAGAGCGAAAGAGAGCACCTGAGATATGACAATTGGTGAGCAATTACTGTCATGGGCAAAACAGACTTGACATGGGGAAATTAATTTATTACCAATTAAACCAGAATAGGATAATGAGAAATAAAACCAAACCTTAAAATGCCTTCCCCCACCCGTCCCAACTTCCTGGGCTCAACTTCAGTCCCAAATTATCTCCCTCCTCCCCAGCAGTGCAGAGAAATGAGGGTTGGGGGTTGTGGTCAGTTCAACACACATTGTCTCTGCATCCCCTTCCTTTGTAGGAGGAGCCTCACACTCTTCCACTGCTCCAGTATGGTCTCCTCCATGCAGTACAGTCCTTCAGGATCTGACTGCTCTAGCAGGGATACCCCATGGGGTCGTAAGTTCTGTCCACCAATTTGCTGTGTACTCTGGTCTCTCTCCGGTGGGCACAGCTCCTTCTGTCCCCCAGCACAGGCTTCCCATGGGGTCACAGCCTCCTTAGAGGACATCCACCTTCTCTGGTGTGGGGTTCTGCATGGGCTACAAGTGAATCTCTGTTCCACTGTGGTCCACCAAGGCTACAGGGGCACAGTTGCCTCATCATGATCTGCACCAGGAGCTGCAGGAGACAGAATCTCAGCTCTGGCTCCTGGAGCACCTCCTTCCTGTCCTTCTTCACTGACCATGGTTTCCCTTTATATATTGCCACTCCCTTCTTCTCTGGCTGAAATTTGATCCTGCACAGTAACTTCCCCCACTTTGAAAATACTTCATCCCAGAGGTTCTACCACCATCACTGATGGTCTCAGCCTTGACAGTGGCAGGTCCAACTTGGAGCCAGCTGGCATGGGCTGGGTTGAGGCAATTACACAGGAGAAGCTTCTGATAGCTTCTCGCAGAAGCCACCCCTGTAACCATAACCCCCACACTACCAAAAACATGCCACACAAGCTCAAAGAAATGACACACATAAAAGACAGATATGCATCATAGTTGGAATTTAAGTACAGAAGTATTTATTTTAAATTATGCCTTTATTTTTGAATTGTGTGTTCAGTGTTTCAACTGAAAGTATCTCACGTGTACAATTTATTGAAAAGGTTTGTCCAAACTCAACAAAAGAAAAGCATGTTGTGTTACGGCTTCAGCAAAGAGCTGGCAAAGAGAATATAAGGCATTTTTCCCTCTAGCACATGCTGCTGTGTATTTATTCTAATTAGGAGGGTTGTCCTTTCCACTTGACTCTAACACTGGTCACAAGTAGAGGCTGGAGGAGAGTCTGGACTGGCACTCTTAAAGTAGCACAGAAAATATCCTTTTCCTTTTTTCTGGTTGCTGTTAGATTTTGGTTATATGCCACCATTTCAGATTCAGAGGGAACCATCAGGGTAATTTGTCAGGTAATTGGTAATTTGTAATTTGTAATATATCCATCCTTTGCTTTTCTGCAGGGACTCCAGACTGCCGTGTTTATGTCAAAGCCTCCCAGGCTCTGAACCTTAGGCTGGTCATGAGCACCATCTCATACAACTCAAACTGTGCGCCAGAATCTTCAGGGACTGAGAAATGAAAGACATGTATCACATCATTCTGAAAAGAGGGAAACAGAGCACCTGAGATATGACAAAAGCCAGCTGAGGTACCACTGCTCCACTAGGAGACATCTGGGCAGCATTTGAAGCTATCTCTCAAGATAAATCTGGTGTTTTTAGGATCTCCAGTGTTTATTGTCTTGTATTTCGTGGAGAATTTGGCTGCAGTCAGTCACAAATTGTCAGGCAGAGGAGCTGCACTTGTGGCTTAGACTACACGATTTGTGGCACACAGATTGGTCACTCTCCTATATAGCCTCAGTTTCCAGGGTCACTCAGTATTTTTTCAAGAAACATTATAATCAGAGAGAGTTTGATATCAATGATCTCCTCCTATTTCACTAAATTCTCATTTCTGTGGGTATGGAAGTCCTCAGGCAGACATTGTCCTGATTTCAATGTTGCACAAGAATATTTGCTTGCATTTCTTTGCCTAACCCAGACAGTTACATTAGACTGTGAATTTCATCAACGCTTGCTGTCACTCAGCCAAACACTCAGCCCTTGCTGCCACTCCTCCCTCAAGAAATGAATGCTTGGATGCCCCTTCCATCCCTCCCGTTCTACTCTCATGTGTCCAGGGAAATTTGCACAGGTGTGCTTTGAGGATGTGTTTTGAGAGGAGAGAAAGGTGTGCTATCAAAACAAAAGAACAGAAAAAAAATCAGAATTCAGACAAACACTGCAACAGATATGACACCCATTCAAAAAAAAAAAAAAACTCACACCAAAATGAGCAAACAAGAAAACAAAGCCTAAACCTATCCAAAACCACAATAACCAGAAAACAAACAAACAAAAACAGGCAAAAAAAGGTCTCCTACAGTCCTGGTGTTTAATCTGAAAGTGCTTGTCTTCTGCCCAAGCTTTAAAAGAGAAAAAGAGAAAAAAATCTCCTGTTTCTCCCAGTGAGTCACTGAACAGGTCAGAGTGAACCTCTAAACAAGCTGAAGCCCTCAAGTTGACAAACTAGTCAAAACTTGAAATAAATCCTTTAAACCTGTGTCCCTGATAACATCTGTGTCCATTTGTGTGAGGCCAGTAGAGACAGTGAGTTTGCAGCTGAAATGAAGGCTGTGAGTGGATATGAATTGTGAAGCTAAATATACAGAGGTGTCTGGGGAATCTGCACAGGCAAGCCATGATACTTCATTTGGGGTAAAAGGCAGGCCTTGGCCAAGATCTATAGCCTTGTACAGGGAAATGACTAGTAATATTCTTTAGAATGTGCATGGGGAAGAGATTTCAGTTTTAGGAAATATGTATTTAGTTATTTTTTTAAATGCACTATTTCAAACAGAACAAGAGAAGAATACTAAGTGAAACAGTTGGTAAACATACTAATTTATATTATGTAATGGATTTACTAACCTATATGTAAGAGATATTAAGCAAAATATTCTGTACTAAGATTCCTTTATGATACGGTTTTAGAAAGCCTAATAGCAAAAATGAGTTGATCCAAGCTTTTTCCTCTGTGAAGAATACCAGATTTTTTACATATTGCATATATGCATTTTTTTGCATCTCAGACATATATCTTGTGGCCACTGTGGCAGAATGAACATGGCAGAATAACATCATGTCAGCAAAGCATCTCTTAACAATGGAGTAATGTTGTTACTGAGTAATGTTAACAACTGAGCCCACTGTTGTGCGTCTTATCTTACCTTTCTATTGTTTTTATTTAATGAAATTTTACTGGCTAGCATTTCTTTCCCTTGATGTAGTTGCATATAATTATTCTTTGTAGTTTCTTCTCTGTGGTTTGTGACACCTGCTGCACCTGGAATATTTTTTCTTTTGGATCACATAAGCCATAAATACTGGTTCTTTTAAGTGTTTGCAGATTTCCTTGGGGTAATTTTTTCATCCTGCTACATTATATCAAGATATACAGAAATACAATTATCGTACCTAGGCAAATTTTTGCTAAATAAGGATAACATTTATCTTTTATTTTAAAAAAACCCCCTTATTATTACAAAACAAGTGGAAGTTGAAAATTTAGATTCACTTTGATCTAAAAATGATTAGATGCTTGGCAACTGGATTCCAGCTACGAATGTCTCTCTCCTCTCTGTAATGGCATATATTAAGTACTAGGCACAGGGTGTGTGGTAACTTCTCACTATTTTTCGTCCTTTAATGATATTAAATGTTGAAAACAATTGCAGACACCAACAGAAATATTCACAAGAAAGTAGCACGTAGAAAGGATAAGGACAGTGATATTTGGCCTACACAGTACTTTCACATAAGATCTCCCCTTTGCTCCTGCTGAGCAACAGCTGAAGTTGAGTTCTAAATGGTCTAGCTATTGCTTTGAAGCATGCAGCATTATTGAGTCATGGCAAAGAGAAATGTGGTGGAGGGGACTGTACTGTGTAGCTATTTGTATGTGATTAGATGGCAAATCTCAACGAGTAGAGCAAATAGTCATAGCAACACTCTCTCTGGGTTGGTTAATCAGTCCATGTGACCAGCAGTGGTCCTGCCCACGAAATATCTCAATAGAAAATACTAATAGGGCCTCCTTGCTCTAGGGAACAAGGACTGTTTGGCTGAGTCCAGACACTGACAGCTGAGACACTGGAAGTCTTGGCATGAACGGGATGGAGAACTACAAGTGGTGAAGTTACTTATTTTTATATCAAGAACTTGGTCAGAGGCTGTTAGAGCCAAAACTCTTCCAATATGTCATGTCCAAGGAAACTACCAACCCAAAACACCTTCCTGATCCCAAGAACCTCAGAGTTACTGTGTTAGGTGCTGTCAGTCTTGCTCGTTTGGTGACAGACTACGTCTGTCTAGGATGTTGTTCTGTGAGCTGGTGTGCTGCAGCTGCTGCTAAGGGTAATACCACATTACCACCATCTGCTTGTTGGATCCAAGTGCTTTTTCTCACTGAGTGCAAAAATTTTAAAGTCTTTGGGGCAGAACCCAAATCTTTAACTTTACAAGCTGGACGCACACTATTTTAAGTGACAAACTTTTTAGCTGTTTGGGACTTGCAGGCATTTCTGAAGTAGCAGTGAAACAGCCTTAGTGTCAGATGTCACTTCAGAATTGCCAAATATTTACACAGTTACTCTATCTATTCTATTACAAGTTTGTCTTTTCTTCTATTACAGGTTTCTTTCATCCTATGGTTGCTGTAAAATCCACATTGCGTTTGCTTGCTTCTATGAAGAGTATAAACTCTGCAAGTACATTCTTCCCAACAAGCTTTGCAATGGTTTATTGATGATTTAGTCACTTCATAAAGAAGAAGAAACTTTTTGCAATGTATAGCTTCTCTGAGATCCTGCACAGCCTCTGAACTCTCTAGGACCCCTTGACAGAATATTCCAACAACCAAAACAAGTAAAGCTTTTATTATTCTTCACAGAATCTCCACAATAATCACAGGCCCAGTCAACAGTAAGAAGTGAATAAGCCAAAATTTTAATTCTGTAATTCCTGTTGTTGTTAAGATGATGTTTGACAAAAGCAAACAAACAAGCAAATAAACCCTACAAATTTTCAACTTAAAAGCCTATTTTGCAATTACTATCACAACTCTCACTGAAAAATCTCCTGACAAGAAATTTCCATGATAAAATACAAGCTGAAGGGAACCCAAACAACTTGGATTTTTGTGGCAATTTAATGCCACATTAAAAGCAAAGGTTACTGTTCTGGCATTTGTACTGCCAATGCACAGGCAATTGCACTTTAGTTATAATATTTAACTATTATGGCTTAAGCTTCTAAATGAAGGGAAAAAAAGATTGCATGTTTGTGTTCTGGCAAACACTGAGAGGCATTATAAAGGGCTGATCTCAAGGTCATTTCAGTAAATTACTGTGGCTAGAGCTTGTATCAGGAGCTGGGAAGACAAAGCATGCCAGTATTCAGTAAAGCCTTCTAAACCCAAATATGTTCTCTCACAAGAAAAGATTTTAAATATGGAGCTCTAAATATATGGAGTGTTATAGGAGAGAAAAAGCAAATGCAATAAACAGTAAATTT